>NC_133287.1:5258362-5309046 GCF_005239225.2 Populus alba
TTCTTTCTGTGTCTATTTTTCTTTATAAATTCACGACACAAAGCTATAGAAAATAAAAATTTTTCAATATCTTTGCATCGTAAATACTATAAAGAGGGGCCAATTGTCATAACCTAATTTTTGAACAAATAATAAAAATAAAAACTATATTTGAGAATGGGGCGTTTAAAACAACACAAATTCAAAGTTTCATGGATGGAATTATCACATTTGAGAATAATTTGTCGTTAGAAATTGAAGAATAATAAGTTGGGAAATTATTTAAATTTTGCGATTAGTTTAATTAATGAAATTAGAAGAATTAATAAGTTTGAGGACTTAATTAAACTTTGATTTAATTAATTAAATAAATTCAGGACTTAATTGAAATTTATCCAAAAAGGGCCCAAAATTGAAAGAATTAATTAAGACCAAATTTGAATAATCCAGAATTAAGGACTGTTCTGTAAACAGTGCACCAATTTAAGGATTTAATTGAAATTTATCCAATAAAAGGGCAAAATTAAAAGGAAATTTTTATTTGTTTAGGGGTCCAATTGTGAAATGTCCAAAAGTTCAGGGTCTAATTGAAAATCCCCATTTTTTCCCGAAACGTCGCCGTTGCTGGAAACAGCTGTGGTCGTCTTCTCCATCCCGGTCAGCAGGCTGAAGATCTGCAACAAAATTCGATCGATCTTGGACCACGTCTCTTGCCCCATGATCCCGCTCGTGATTTGAATAACAGTCCTGCAAAGATGGGATTGATTTAGGGGGAAGCTCGGAGCTCTATAAAAAAGGCAGAACAGAAAGTGCTTAAACCCGGAAGAAGAAAACCCAGAGACAGAGGCAGAAACCCAGCAAAAAAAACGAAAGAGAGAAACCCAGAAAGCAAAGCAGAAACCCAGAACGCAGAAGACTGAAATAAAGAGGAGAAAACCGGTTCTGCCATTGCTGTCATCCCTGCAGAAAATCAAAACCAAAAACATAGCCAAGAACAGAGAACTCACAGCACAGAAACAGGCATAAACCAAAAAAAAATACAAACGCAGAAAAAGAGAGAAAGCTGAGAGGAGTCACGGATTGATCTTGTTTTCGTCCCTGCAAGAAAGCAATTAATCCCCTAACCATCGATTATCGACAGAACGCGGTCGAACCCACACGCGGCGTTGCAATTCTCCACCATCGCCAGAAACAAAAAAAATAACATTCGGCTCGACAACACCAACAGTATCAACCTACCCTTCTCTCCACCATCGCCAGAAACGGAAAGTCGAACTCCACCAGCGTTGCAGCCTTCTTTGCAATCTCCAGAAGCAGGTGCGCCCGTTTCGCTTCGTTATTTCTCCTGTGTTTGAATTGCCTTTGAACAGTGCGAAGGTAATTTAATTACCTTCGCACTGTTGATGCACGCGTGACAGTGCTTCACGCGTGCATCGTCGTTTTTTTTTTGCAGCCGGTCACTGGCTTGGCCAGTGACCCGGGCGGGGCTGGCTGGGCCCAGCCCAAAGCCCCCTGTGGGGCTGAGCTGAGCCCAGCCACAAAGATACATATGCTGGCTGGGTTTTAGCCCAGCCCAGCCAGCCCCAAAAAATAAAATTAAAAAATAATAAAAAATGCACATGCATGAATAAAAATAATGTAAATTTATTGGTTATTCACTGACGCCAGAGTCAGTTGAATAAAAAAACACCGGTTAAAATTTTATATTATTTTTATTCGTTTGTATTTTATTTTATTTAGATGAATAAAAATAATGTAAATTTATTGGTTTATTCACTGACGCCAGAGTCAGGAATAAAAATACTAGTTTAAATTTATATTATTTTTATTTGTTTGTATTTTATTTGTATTTAGCTAGAAAAATAAAAAATATGTGCATGCGTAAAAATAAATTTATTATTTATTTATTTATTCACTGTGCTAGAGTCGGGAATAAAAAAATATTGATTTAATTTATTTTTATAGCTACGTAATACTTTATCAACGCCAGAGTTGAAAATATTCGTATTGTTAAATATTCACTGGCGCCAGAGTCAGGAATATTAACTAAGCAAATTTTCATAGCATAAACTAATAAACATTTAGCAATTTAGATGAAATTAGCAATGCAGCCTGCCTTAGTAGGACGTTTAATTTTGCAGTGATATTAATAATCTTCCCTTTACGTAACCAGTCCCGAACCATAGAATCTCTGTTGACCAGGTTAGGGGTTCCTAAGAGACCATAATACTAGGTGGCGGACTCCTTAAACAAGAATATCCACATTAAAGAATAGGATGCCAGAAATCCATTCTTTCCAAAGATTTTTAAAAAAAAAATTTAAAGGCCCCCCTGCCGGCGATGTGTCGAGTGCGACCTACTTTCTATAATTTTTATAGTGTAGGAGGAGTTCTCTTTCTTCTCTCTCTCTCTTTGTTTTTTTTCTTTCTATTTTCTTAAAGTAAGCAAAGTCAGCATTCCTTTTGTTACATTGGAAAGTTAACAAAAAGGGTGAGTTGTATGGTAATTACGATTAATTATTAATGAGAAGAAGCAAGCCATGTGCTGGGGCCCTAATGTCTCCTACACTTACTAATTATCTTAATTGAAGCCAATGTTGTGTTATTTCCCAAGTTTTTTTGAAAATTATATAAATTAAGTTGTTTTTTTTATAAATTAAAGTTTCAATAACAAATTGTTATGAAAATATTTATGATAACTAAATAAATCAAAATACACTAATAAAACTTGAAATTTGAAAGTAAAACCTTGCTCATGTCTAGGTATGAATATCTTGATGTGTTATTATTTTGTGAAATTTTGTCTATAACTATTGATTCTCAAACTTTTCTTATAGAGTTAGATAAAAAGTATGGGTGCTCTAACTTTCATACATGTTAGATAAGATAATATTATATATATAATATATATATATATATATATATAATTCAAAATTTAAGTGTATGAAATTTTATTTATTACTCTTTTAGCTTTTATTTTGTATTAAATTTTTGTGAGATGATCATGATGTAATTACCGAATGATGTAAAATATAACAACAGTTGGAAGGTTGCTTTAATATGTGGGGTTCCACTCCATTCTTGTTGTTGAAATGATATCAAATAAGGTGAGGGTATAAGGAGACCATGTTTGTTGATAATAACTTGTAATATAGAAAGAGGAAGTCAATAACTTTTGGTGCGTCTACATATAAGTAAATGAACTTTGCTAAAATTTCAATAGAATTGTTTAATAAATAAAAAAGCATGACTACATTATATAAACAAGAGTCAAACAATTAGCCATAATAAAGGCTCATAATATAGTCGTATGGTAATGTGTTGAAAACTGTTTTGTAAAATTTCATGTTCAATTTAACATCTTATTTGTTGTAAAATAAAGTCGATTTTATTGCGTTAACTAAATTTGGTTTTTTTTTTTTTTTTAAAGCAATTGATATTGAATAGAGCAAAAAAAAAAAAATAGTATTGATTGTGATAATCTAGCAAGCAAAAAAAACTATTTTTCAAAAGGTGAAAATAAAATGTAGCTTCAATTCCCAACAAAAAAAACTAGATTTTGAAGGGCAGGATTCTTAAAAAGATTATTAAATTTCTTTCTCTTTTTTAAAAAATGGCTTTATAATTTCCTTTTGGCATCTCCACATTAAATCAACGCATGCTCACTTACAAAAATCAAAGCATCAAACTTGCATCAATCACCGGCTTGTGTGGACAAATGAATCAAGATTTAGATTGAGATCTAAATAAAAAAGAACTAGAAGAGAGCAAATCACGGCAACCCAAGGAAGGGTCATAGGAGTCAAAAACAGAAGATACAGTGGAAATTTGGGATTTTGATCATGGGACAGGCCAACACATCCCATGGGTTAGAGCTTCCATCATCTTCTTCTTCTTGTCAGTTTTTACGTTGTGATCAACGATATTCGAAACCAATCCACTGTCAATTGAATGGAATGGGGGAAGATTCCATCTCCTGAATTTATTTATTTTTAATTAAAACCGAGACGTGGGATACGTGGGAAGATTTTTTTAAACAACCAATGCCGAAGACAGCACTGTACTAATCAAGTGAACCTTCACTAATTGACTTTTCAAGTACGATAGTGTAAACTCGAAATTGATGGGTTGCTTAAATTAATGGGTTAACTAAAACACTAGCTCAACAACCCGCACTACACCGCATGCAGGGCCATTTATTCTTGTTTAAAAAAATGATATTCAAGTGGCGCAAGCATGTTTAAAAACAAAATTTGCAATACAGGTCATAGACTCAACTGAGTTAAAATAGTTGATTTTTTTTTAGTTATCAAAAAAACAATATCAATGGACATTAACTTTCCTTGGAAACTCAGGTTATTAGACCGGAAACACTCCACCTGGTAAAACCATGAGTTCCAACACCTAACCAATTAAATAATGAGGGATGAAATTGAAAAAAAAATTAATTATACAAAAAGATCTAAAACAAAAAATTACAATTAAAAGAATAATGATCGATATTGAAATAAAAATAAATAAAATTAGAGGGAACTAGTTTTTTTTTATTGAATGGTTTGAAATTTAAAAGAAAATTTAATTTAACGAAAGGAGCAAAATCAAATAAAAAAATAAGGATCAAATTGAAAAAAAAAAAAAAAACCACCAACGAAAACACACCTCACCAACGACTATGGGCAATGCTGTAATAGGAAAAGGAAGCTACGAGGATTTTAGCGACACGATAAAATAGCATTTGTTTGGCCTCCAGGAGGCGCTACACGTGCCTCACATGCACTGATGAGTGCCTTGCATGCACTAGTTACTTTTTTTAATTATACTTTACATTTATTAAAATACCAAATTGCCCCTTATCCCACATAACCATCACCAAAATACTAGTGTGAAAAGATGAAAATGCCCTTAGACGCCAACTCAAGAAGTTTTGCTTCCTTGGACACTACTAGAAATTCGCTTAATACCAACAGATTTACCGAGGGAATACTTTTATCAGTAATTTGAGGTCGCAATGACTGACAAAATATTTTTCGTCCTTCATTCCATCTGTATATACCGACAGAAACATTCGGCCGGTAGTTAATGATAGAATTACAGATGAATATGTTCAGAATTAGAAAAAAAGAGGTTCGCTGACGTGGAGGATTTTTCCCAACGGAATCATTGAGGGATTCAAAACGAAATCTCCGTACAGTGACATGACCGGCTAACCGGTTAAAATGGTGACGGAATCACCGAGTGATTCAAAACGGCAGCTCCGTACGGTGACGTGTCCCGTTTGCCGTTTGAATAGCCGACAGACTCTCAAATGAAATAATTTCATCGGTGAATACTTTTATCAGTAATTTGAGGTCGCAATGACTGACAAAATATTTTCCGTCCGTCATTCCATCTGTATATACCTACAGAAACATTCGGTCGGTAGTTAATGATAGAATTACAGATGAATATGTTCAGAATTAGAAAAAAAACGGTTCGCTGACGTGAAGGATTTTTCCCAACGGAATCATTGAGGGATTCAAAATGAAAGCTCCGTACAGTGACATGACCGGCTAACCGGTTAAAATGGTGATGGAATCACCGAGTGATTCAAAACAGCAGCTCCATACGGTGGCGTGTCCCGTTTGCCGTCAGAATAGCCGACAGACTCTCAAATGAAATAATTTCGTCGGTGAATCCATTAGTAAAACTTAATATATGCCTACTCTGTCGACCCTCTCCTCCCCTATTTCTCCTTCTTCTTCCCCATCTCAACTCTCCCCAATTGCAAACAACCACCCAAAAAAAAAAATCTCCCTCTTCTCAGCACAACAAGTCATATTTCTTGAAGTTTTGTGGTCACAACATTTGTGTTCTGATTTACCGATGGATTTTATCATTTTTTGTAAGTAATTCTATATTTTTAAATTTTAACATTTAAAAGTTAATTTTATTGCTGTCATAACCCAAATTTTGACCTTTTTATTTTAATTATTTTATTTTTGATAAAATGATGAAAAACAAGTAAAAATAAAATAAATGAAGAATGAATTAAAATTTGGGTTAAGGGCAACATAATTGGAAGTTTAAAGATTTAATTAAACTCTTGACTAGTTTAATTAATTAAATCAAGGGCTTAATTGGGAAATTATTTAATTAAAATTTAGATTATTTATTTAATGAAATCAAGAGTTTAATTGAAGAATTAATGAGTTTGAGGACTTAATTAAAATTTGATTTAATTAATTAAAGGAATCAAGGGTGTAATTAAAGAAATACCAAAGTTTGGAGCTTATTCAAAGAAAAATTGCTAGAAAATTAAAGTCAAATGACTAAATTGAATAGTCCAGAAATCCAGGACTGTTGTGTAAATGGCATTATAACTGAGGGTTCAATATGAAAATTAATCCAAGGGGCATCAATTCATCAAAATCAAAACCTATTTCAATTCATATCTATATGCATATAATAAGTATGTTGATTAAATTATACTTTAATCATTTCTAGATATTTAATTGAGGAGCAATGCCTAGTGTATGTGTAAGAGGAACAATTCCTGAAAAAACATACTTTCTACTTGATTTTTTACTTACAAACAAGTCATGTGAAAAATATTAAATTTCAATAAAACTACTCTACCAATGCAAGAGATGTCAATAATAGTGGTTTTGCATGAATATTAATTTATTCCTTTATAATAAGAAAAGAAACATTTAATTAATTATATATTAGTAGATTTAAACATTTATTTTAAACATATTTGAACATATTCATATCAAAACCCCTAAATTATCATAAACCCTAATATTTTTAATAACTAATTATAAAATAATAAAATTAAAATTAAACAATGAAATAAAAAAAAAATTTACCTAAAATATAAAGCAAAAACCACAAAAAAAAAAAAAAGAAGATCAATTGCTTAACTATACTTTATGAGAAATTTGCATACCAGGGAGGCAGAGAATAGCAGCTCATGAAAAGAACAAAGCAACACAGTAGCTAATGAAAAGAACAAAGCGGTAAAGGCAAGGAACAAAAAATACTCTTTGTTAGTAAGGGCTCAAAGGTGCTCGAAGAGGAAATGAGGGCTCAAAGGCGCTCGAAGAGGAAGCGAGCGCTCAAAGGCACTCGAAGAGGAAAGCGAGCGCTTAAAGGCGCTCGAAAAGGAAATGAGGGCTCAAAGGTGCTCGAAGGGAGGTGAGGGCTCAAAGGCGCTCGAAGAGGGAAGCGAGGGCTCGAAGGGGCTCGAAGAGAAAGCGAGGGCACAAAGGCGCTCAAAAAAGAAGTGAGGGCTCAAAGGCGAGCTAAAAAAATGAAAGCGAGGGCTCAAAGGCGCTTGAAGAGAAGCGAGGGCTTAAAGGCGCCTTTTCTGAATCAAACGCTCCACCTTCTTCATCACTTAAGACCGTTTCAGCAGGAGATCGGTAACGGCAGATCATGGGACGCATGGATGAATGTGGCTCACCCTGATTACCACGTTCTCTGGCTTTATGATCGACCAACAAAAATAAGGTGCAGCAAATGACCCGAATGGGTACACCCTCAGGTAATAAAGATACAAGGTGTAAAATGCGATACTAAAATTCTGACTTTAAAATGGTTAGGATTTAACCCGATAAGGTAGAGACTCTCTCATGAAGAGAGATCAACCTTGAACCTTAAAAAAGACCAACGAATAGAAACCCGACTTAGAAAAAACAATCAAACAACAATGCATCTTGCTTCAATAAATAGTCAATTCACATTCCATTCATTATCCAATCTTCTTGAACTCATCACATCACAGTTCATCCCAACATACTAGTCATATTTTATATGACACATTTAACTACCACATTAATTAAATTAAGATTCATCCACAAAATAATCAAAATATGAACAACATATGATTTAAATTAAGTATCATTTAACTACCATGTTTAGAGTTAATACAAATAGTATTAGAGGAAATTCTACATTAGGTAATAAGAGATTTTTCATAACCCAATTTTTAAACCTTTTTTATTTTAATTATTTTATCTACTAAAAAATGATGAAAAACAAGTAAAAATAAAATAAATAAAGAATAAATTAAAAATTTGGGTTAAGGGCAACATGATTGGAAGTTTAAAGATTTAATTAAACTCTTGACTAATTTAATTGAATTAAATCAAGGGCTTAATTGTAGAATTGATAAGTTTGAGACTTAATTGAGCTTGGAATTAATTTAATTAATCAAACCAAAGGGTTTAATTGGAGAGTTGATAAATTGGGACTTAATTGGACTTGGATTTAATTTAATTAATGAAATCAGGAACTTAATTGGAGAAATAGCAAAGTTTGGGGTTAATTGGGGGCACAATTGCAAACAGATTAAAATCCAAGGACTAACTTGTAAAAGATGCCGAAATGCAGGGCTCCAATTACAATTTAACTAGGGGCTTAATTACAAAACTTTCCAAAATTCAAGGTCCAAAATGAAAGTTGCCATTTCCAGTTGTGAACGGCGCCGTTTCTGAATCAAACGCTCCACCTTCTTCGTCGCTCAAGACCGTTTCAGCAGGAGATCGGTAACGGCAGATCGTGGGACGCATGGACGAACGTGGCTCACCATGATTACCACGTTCTCTGGCTTTATAAAAGCCAGAGAAAAAGGAAAAAAAAGGGTGAAGGCAAAAACCCAGGGGGGCAGAGGAACGAGCAGGGGAAATCGTAGAAAGGCCTCAGCAACAGTGGGATTTTGGACGAGAAACAGAGGAAAAACTCCAGCTAAACGGACGAAAAAACAGAAGAGAAGGAACCCAGAAAACAGAGGGGTGAGAGACGGGAAAAAAGAACCAGAAGAGGGGAGTACACAGAAAAAAAAAGGGGAAACACAGGGCATTAAAACAGAACGAAAGAGATTATACAGAGAAAAAAGAAAGAAATAGGAACGAGAGAGGGAGCTTACAGAAAAAAAACGAACACAGAAGGGAGCCAAGTTTTTTTCCCCCCTGTTTCTTCTCAAAGAAACAGAGGAGGCCACGAGTGGAGAAGCAGAAGAGAGAGAGAGAAAGAGCAGGAGAGAAGAGGATTGGAAACAGAGGGCGAAGGGAACAAAATCGGAGGAAGAAAGTAACGACCCGACGTCCTCCATCGCGTCTCTGCTTCCCTGCGCCCAGGTAAGCCATTCTTTCTCCTTTCGTTTTCTTTGATTCATTTAAATGAGGAGCATTGCACTGTGCGAAGGTAATTAATTACCTTCGCGCTGTGCATGCACGCGTGGACACTCCACGCGTGCCTCCTGCGGGCTTAGGCCCAGCCGGGCCACTCGCTTGGGCCAGTGGCCGGGTCAGGCTGGCCCAACCCCAAAAAATATATGCTGAATTGAGCTTTGCCCAGCCCAGCTTAAAAAATAAAAAATATATATAAAAAAATAAAACATGTATGCATGAATAAAAATAATATAAATTTATTGGTTTATTCACTGATGTCAGAGTCATGAATAAAAATACTGGTTTAAATTTATATTATTCATTGTATTTTATTTTTATTTAGCAAGAAAAAATAAAAATTGTGCATGTGTAAAAATAAATTTATTTTGTTTGTTTATTCATGACACCAGAGTCAGGAATAAAAATAAATATTATTTAAATTTATTTTGTTTTTATAGCTACGTAATTTTATCAACGCCAGAGTTGGAAGTATCCGTAGTTGAATATTCATTGGCGCCAGAGTTAGGAATATTATAAGCAAATTATCATAGCACAAAAAAACTAATAAACATTTAGCAATATAAGACAAAACCAGTAATGCAGTCTGCCTCAGGCAGAACGTTTAAGGGGTGATAATATCTTCTCTTTTATGTAATCAGTCCCGAACCATTGAATCTCTGTTGATCAATTAGGGTTCCTAGTGACTATAATATTAGGTGGCGACTCCTTAAATAAGACCATTCCCCATTAAAGAACAGGATGCTAGAAATCCGTTCTTTCAAAAAATATATTTTTAAGGCCGCCGCGATATTGGGTGCAACAATATTTAACTAATATTTAATCCCAACATGTCATAAAATTCCTAGCATAATAATTATTATATTAAATATTTAACATGTATTCTATATAAGAATGAGTTTGCATTTGCTTTTCCTCTCAACCATAAACATATAGAGTTTAGTTAATTATAAGAAGTTGCGATAAAAATAGTGAGTTCCACCAATAACTGAGGTCTGACCTCAACTTTAACTTGCTTTTATTGAAATCTGATCTTAGTTATTAGTTTATCTTTGCAAGCTTATATTTCCAAAACAAAAAAACGATCGTTGAAAATATAGTGAAACCAAAATAACCTTAACCTTTACCCTTCCCCATTACGTTTCTTTCAATTTGTCTTCGCTGACTAAAAATGTGAGAGAGCCATTCACAATACATATACCACCAGAAGAGAAGATGTTTTAACTGATGTCGTTACATGCTAATAAAGTAATGGATATAAGAGACCTTCTCAAATAGATTATGTTAATGATGATATTACAGCTAGTTTAATGAAACAATAAAAATAAAATTATAATATTACATTGTTGTTTTAATGACGTATAAATAATCTCAAGTAGAATAATATAATTTAAAACTACAAAATTACTACGTGTTTTTTAATCATTTTATTATTAACAACACTTTCAACAACAATTTTAACCAAACACTTTTTAATTATTTTTATTTAATAATAATTTTCAACCATATTTTTAACAAAACACATAATTTAACGCAACTAACAACATCTAAAAATAACTTTTTAAAACCTATTCTTTAAAAAACTAGAATCATGAAAGCTATCACAATCACAAACACACACTAAATGCTTTTCCAAACTTTCCAAACCGTACCTCTAATCAAGTACTATATATTTTTTGACTATTTAGTATAATATTACTCGCACGACCCTTAACGTTTACTCTCGTGCAGTTGGATAAGAAGCATCCATGGCAACGCCACATAGGCCTTCGCTTGAACCGATGCCTCTTCGCATCCTCATATACCCACTTTCACCCCAACTGGTTCCCCATGAATTCTTTACCAACCAATAATCAGTCCCATCACTGTCAGTACCATATCCAATTGCAGTAACCGCGTGGTTTAGATTTGTCCCACAATCCCCTTTGAAGACACCACTTTTATAAAACTGGAAATCGTGCCCCCCACCGTCAACAGCAACAGATACTGGCTGTTTGGCCACAGCTTGCAGGAGAGCGTTTTCATTATTCTGTGGCACGTCTTCATACCCAGTTATTTCTGCTGCAATAGATGCTTCCTTCTCGCTATTGCAAGTGCCAATCTACTCCTTGGTAGGGTAATTGTCTTCACTTGTTAGCCCTCCGTTTTGTTTAATATATTTTGAAAGCAGTGTCCATGAGACCACCTTCACAGCCTTTATTTCCAACATCACAGTCCACAAGCTGTTGTTCTGATAATGATATTAACTTACTTGTCTTAAGCTTTATAATTCCTTCCATTGCTGCCACCGTGGAAAATGCCCAGCAACACCCTACCATTCAACATAATTATAAATCAACGAGCAGAATCATCGAAGCAGGGATCAGAACTCTGTGAAACTTCCCGTATTTTACTTACGGCAATTAAAGAATACTAGGAGTAATATTATATATCCCCACTTTTATATACAAACAAGTTTATGAAGGTCATTATTTATGAATTATATCAAATCGGACTCTAGTTTTTCTCAAGTCTTAATAACTTAAAAGGATCTGATATTGTTACACTTTGTGTATGACTTTCCATGCAGATTAAAAATATCATTAATTGATATAGTTACGTCAATTTTCTCCTTATTATTGCGTATAGCTAATGGTCTTTTTAGAGTACGTGTTAAGAATCATTTAAGAGTACTTATAATTAATCATAATATGTTTTATTTAAAAAATACCACCTTATAAAATAACATTTATTTAATCTTTTTAATAAATTTTAATTATATATATATATATATATATATATTATCATTCTAATCAAATTTTATTTTTCTAGCCTTTTACACTTAAAAATCACTATTATAAAAAATATATTCACGATTAAATAATCATAAATAACTTATTATTTCTTAAAAAGTATTTTTAATATATTATAATACTTTTTGATTATTCTATACCTCAAAAGCACAACAAAAAGAATTAACGAAACATAATAAAATAAAAACAACTCTATGTCTTTTACAAAGTAGCTTTGATTATAAATTTTGGAAGAAAATACAAGAATTAATATTTTGACCACAATTATTTTGTGACAAAATATCAATTTATCTACTTAACACTTCAAGTTTGGAGTTTTTTATTAGTTTAAAATTCTTACAAAATAGTTTTAGTTTAGGTGCACAACCAGAATATTTGGGGTACCAAAATGAAAAACAAATAAACCTCAAGGACTCTCGAGATAAAGCAAAAAACAAAATTGATATACCCAAAAGACAGCATTCTTATTATGATAAATTAAGTATACTTACCACAAGCACCTTGATCTTTAACTGGGGTGACTGCACCGGCTTTTCTCCAATCCTTTGAAGTTGGCATGTCACTTAGATTTTCATATTTAAATGATGAAGACATCACTTTGGATGATTGTCTCTTATACCCATGATACATAGCACGAAACTCTTCATTGGTCAAGTCTGCGAATTTGTTCACACCAAGCTTGTATCCGCGGTCAGAACCGTTTGTTAAATGCTTCTATGCGTTCAATGTTTTCCTTAAAAATCAAGTATCGTTTATCCTTCTCTTTCATGTCTCCATAGGCACGTCCATATTGAGCCATCCATTCTTCATGCCTCTTCAACATATATTCCTGCTCATCAAGAGGACGACAAGCTATTTTGTTTGCCCATGCAGCTAAAATAAGGAGAAATTGCAGAAAATATGAGTATTGCATTTCTTTGCGGCCATGGTACGTGTAAGAGTATATGCGTCTACAGCCTTGTAAGTGAGTGTTTTTCTACTGGCCACTGCAAATTCAAAACAGCGCAATGGGTTTTTATAGACACAGTTTTGTAACCATCTTCTTTCTATGTGACTAGCCTTAATTCTACGTTTGGAGCTTAGAAGACGTTTGGAGTAATATGTGACCCAGTTAATTGATTGGTACTGTGGAAAGGTATCTTGAGCTAGCGTAACAACAAGATCAACGATCGAACCATCACTGTCAATTAATCGATGTGATTTTGGCATTTATGGGGGAAGATTCCATCTCCTTAATTTATTTATTATTATCAGCTCTTTTTGCTCACGAGGATTAATCGATGTGATTTTTCGCATTTATATAGGGAGGAGGGAGTTCTCTTTCTTCTATCTCTTCTTTGTTTTTCTTTCTATTTTCTTTATAGTAAGCAAGAGCAGCATTCCTTTTGTTACATCGGGAAAGTTAAAAGGGTGGAGTTGTATAGTAATTACGATTAAATTATTAATTAGAAGAAGCAAGGGTCATGTGCTAGCCCTAATGTCTCCTACACTACTAATTATCTTTGAAGCCAATGTTGTGTTATTTCCCAAGTTGTTTTGAGAATTATGATAAATTAAGTTGTTTTTTTATAAAATTAAAAGGTTGATAACAAATTGTTATGAAATATTTGACAACTATATAAATCAAAATACACTAATAAACTTGAAATTGAAAATAAAACCTTGCTCATGTCGAGTATAAATATCTCGATATATTATTATTGTGAAATTTATAACTATTATTCTTGAACTTTTCTATAGAGTTAGATAAAAAGGATGGGTGCTCTAACTTTTATATATATATATATATATATTATATATATATAATTTCCTTGGCATCTTCACATTAATCACGCATGCTCACTACAAAATCTATGTGGAAGACGAAAGAAACTGGTACTTCTTTCGTTTAGCCAGTAATCACGCATGCTCACTGCAAAATCAAGCATCAAACTTGCACAATCACCGGCTTGTGTGGA
Organism: Populus alba; assembly: GCF_005239225.2. Taxonomy (NCBI): domain Eukaryota; kingdom Viridiplantae; phylum Streptophyta; class Magnoliopsida; order Malpighiales; family Salicaceae; genus Populus; species Populus alba. The sequence goes on from NC_133287.1 coordinate 5,272,261, forward strand.
CAAATGAATCAAGATTTAGATGAGATCTAAATAAAAAAGAACTAGAAGAGAGCAAATCACGGCAACCAAGGAAGGGTCCTAGGAGTCAAGAAGATCAGTGGAAATTTGGGATTTTGATCATGGGACAGACCAACACATCCCATGGGTTAGAACTTCCATCATCTTCTTCTTCTTGCCAGTTTACGTGTGATCAACGATCGAACCATCACTGTCAATTAATGGAATGGGGAAGATTCCATCTCCTTAAAACCGAGACGAACCAACCGATAAGTGGGAAGATGTTTTTTAACGACCAATGCCAAAGACAGCACTGTACTAATCAAGTGAACCTTCATTAATTGACTTTTCAAGTACGATACTGTATACTGTAATCAATAAGTTTGGATTCCTTTATTTTCGTGGATGGAAATTAATATTCCATTTAGAACAGCCTGGGCACAGCTCCATCCAAATAATTGAAATATGCATGCAATTATTTTTATTTGTGATATTGATTGGTCATAACTTAATTTCCATTGATTTCACGATCATTCCAAGGAAGAAAACTTTATTACAAAACTTATAGGTTCCTTAAATTGATGTGTTAGCTAAAACACTACTAGCTCAAAAAACCTGCACTACGTACACCGCATGTAGAGCTACTTATTCTCGTATAAAAAAATGATATTCAAGCGGTGCAAGCATGTTTAAAAACAAAATATGCAATACAAGTCATATATTCAACTGAGTTAAATAAGTTAATTTTATTTAAAAATACAATGATATCGATTAGACCAAAAAAGAAGTAATTGTGATAATTTGGCAACAAAAAAATGTTTTTTCAAAAGGGAAAAAACAATGTAGCTCAATTCCCAACCAATTAAATATAAAAGGAACAATACGGATTTTGAAGGACATGACTAAAAAAAGATTAAATTTTCTTTTTAAAAGAATGGCTCTTTAAAAAAAGACCGAGTCAACTTAGGTTAACATGCCAAACCCGCAGTCCAAGATCATGAGATAATGATAACTCAAAAGAAAAGAAAACAAAGAAAATTACAAAGCCTAATATATATATATATATATATAAACAATGTCAAATGATGGTATCAAAGAACAATTAGTTATCAAAAAAACAAAGTCAATGGGCATTAACTTTCCAAACCTGCGACTCAGGTTATTAGACCAGAAGCACTCCACCTGGTAAAACCATGAGTTCCAACACCTAACCAATCAAATGTTGAGGGATGAAATCGATAAAAAATTCAATTATACAAAAGGATCTAAAACAAAAAATTACAATTAAAAGAATAATGATCGATATTGAAATAAAAATAAATAAATTTGAGGGGAAGTAGTTTTTTTAATTGAATGGTGAAATTTTTAAAAAAAATTAATTTAACAAAAGGAGCAAAATCAAATTAAAAAATAAGGATTAAATTGAAAAAACAAAACCACCAACGAAAACCATCTCACCAACGACTACGGACAATGCTCTAACAAGAAGAGGAAGCTATGAGGACTTTAGCGACATTGTAAAAGAGCATTTATTTTGCCTCCAGGAGGCATTACACGCGCCTCCCATGCGCTGATGAGTGCCTTGCATGCACTAGTTACTTTTTTTAATTATACTTTACATTTATTAAAAGACCAAATTGCCCCTTATCCAACATAACTGTTGTAACCCATTTTTGGGTCCCCGTAAAAAAATAAAATAGATAGCCAAAGAAGGTTAGAAAAAGGACAAGAGGCAGAAGCGCTCGGAAAATGGTCAGAAAATTGGTCAAGGAGTATAAAGATACAAAGATTGGATTTTTGACAAAATATTTTTGAAGGATGAGAACCCTATTGAGAAGGAAATTTTGAATTTTGAGGAGAGAAGCCCAAATTTGGATGTTTATGGGTTTAATTGATTTTTTATTGGATTTATAGGGGATTTGATTGCAAGAAAATTGATTTTTTAAGTCAATTTGGGCTTTAAATTGAAGAAATTAAAGTTCTGGGGCTAAATTATAATTTTTAGGATTTTATTAAGTCAAATCAGGGGCTTAATTGCATAAATATTGAAGTTTAAGGGCCAATTAGGGACTTAATTGTGAAAATCCGAAACCAGGGACCAATTTGGAGAAGGCGCAAAGATAGGGGGGGCTGTTTGGAATTGTTTCAGGGGCTTAATTGAAGAAATTGGAAGTTTATTGATCAATTAAGGGCTTAATTGCATAAATCAGAGGCCAAGGACCAAAAGTGAAAAAACGCGGCCAACTATGGGGACGGACTGAAATTAGCAGGGACGAAATTGAATTAAACAAAGATGATTAAGGACTGATTCGAAACATGTTCTGGCGCCTTTATTTTTAAATGAAACGGCGCGTTTTATCCAAAACGACGCCGTTTCATGCATAAAAAAAAAAAAAAAAAAAAAAGGACCGAACGGTGCCGTTTTGAACGGCACTGTTCCCCTTTCTTCTTCCTTTCCCCCGCACCTGCAACAGAAGGAAAAGCTTGGTTTTTTGAAATAAACTTCCCGCCTCTCTCTCCCTTGCATCTCCACCGAACAACCCGAAGCCCCCACACCGTGGGACCGCCGACCGAAAGCATTGGCCGACCACCGGCCGAAAGTAAAGAAACGGCACCTTGCTGTCGCGGGTGGTGGCCGACCAGCCACCCGCGAAACCCGCTCCAAGGCGCACTAACACTGGTCCCCCACACCGGTTCGGCCCCTATAAATAGAAGAGAAAACTGAAGAAAGAAAAAGGGAGGAGGACCCGAAAAAGAAAGAGAAGAACCGAAAGAGAGAGAGAAACCAACGAACTCAAGAAACAGTCACCGAAAAACCCAAAAGTTGAGAAGCTTGCGATAGTTGAAACTGAGAGGGAACTCAAGAAGCTGAAACAGAAAGGAACGAGCCGGTTGAACGACGACGAACCGTTGGAAAACAGCCGCAGCGCCGCCCTGGAGCCGCCGTCCGTGAAGCCACGACACTGCAGCTCCGCCAGCAAGCCGCCGTCTCCGCTGCGCCAGGTACACTATCCTTTTCCCCGTGCATTTTTTTTTCTTCCGAAGCTGAGTTCGGTTGGCCTCCTGCATGCAGAATCGTTCTGCATGCAGGAGGCGCGCGGGGGGAAAATAATTCCCCCCGTGCTGTAATTTTTTACTTCTCTGGGCCAGATGGTTCTGGCCCAGAAATATGTGGGGCGGGCCAGAAGGATTCTGGCCCAACCCGGCGGTCTGGGCCGGTGTCGGCCCAGACCCATGTAGTTTTTTTGGGCCGAACTCGGCCCAATCCCTTTCGGGCCGAGTTCGGCCCAACGGCTTTCAAGCTGGGGCCGGCCCCATTTAGTTGGACCGGCCCAGCCCCAGTTAGTATATTAATATATATTATATTATTATTATATTATTATATTATGCATGTGTGTGTATATGTGTATATATATTTTTTTTTTTTTTCTCAAAAAAAATATAAAAAAAATATAAAAATTTCTGAAAAGTAAAAAATATATTGTTGTTTTTGGTATATTTTGATTTGCAATTTTTTATATACTATGGGGATGTAATTTCAGTATTTAAAAAACACCTGTTTTCGTAAAAAAAAAGAGTTTATAAAAAAAAAATGTTTCGTTTTCATGCATACGGCCAATACACTAGCATGTTTTGAATGTCCTTTTATATATATAATAAAAAAATATTGGAAGTTTTGAAAATGTGTTTTCGCATAGATTTCTTAAACACAAAAAAAAATCATTTTCTTGCATTTGTGGATTTTACAACCTGTTTGTAAAACTCCAAAGGGTATTGGCCAATATTCCAAAAACTATAAAAATCTTATTTTGGGAGGAGAAGTTGTGGTTATTGTTCACCGCTAATGTTTGGATGAAGAAATCCTTAAAAGGACGAACATCCAAAATATTATCGGGAGTAATAAATCAACGCGCATGTTTGAAAGAAGCTTTGGTTGCAATCGAGAACATTTCAAAATTTTAATTTTTTTTTTTTTTCTCCACGGTTTACGAGTCGTGAAAAGTAATTGTTTTTTTTAAGAATTGTGAAATTCTTTTATTCTCTTATCCTTGCGATTTACGAGTTGACGGGATTAGAAAACACCAACACCATAGACTATAAAGCAAACCAAACACCAAGCAGCTTACCTTAGGTAGGGCGTACTAGGGGTGCTAGTACCTTCCCTTTACGCAACCAGTCCCTTGCCTTAGAATCTCTGAAAGACCAGTTAGGGTTCCTAGTGACCAAATACTAGGTGGCGACTCCAAAGAACCAAATCCTTAGAACACCACGAAAATCGCCAGCCGATGTCGTGCCTTTATAAAAAAATTTTGTGGGGGTGTGACAGAATGGCGACTCCGCTGGGGATGTTAGGACTAAGCTTGATTTGTTTGTTTGTTTATGTTATATGTTATTGGTTTTTGTTTTCTTATGATGTTTTGTTTAAAAGCTTTAGCATATATCTTTACATTCTATCATACATGCCATAGTCATGATTCACTTTATTATTATTATTATGTTTTGGAGGGCACACACATGTAACTCTAAGTTTAAGTGGGGGACTAGCAGCTTGCCTTATGACTTGAGTCAAGGCTTAAGTTTGTGTAAACCCCAACTCTTTGCTGAGTGTTTAGACTGATAGTGATTGGTACACGTGCCATCCCACTATCTGCTGGACCTCCATATCGCCTTTACGAGGGTGATCACTGGAACAGCAAGAGACCCTCTTTTAGAGACCTAGTAGTAAACCTACCCTATGTCTTACGTAAAAGAACTAGAACCTATCCTTAGGGTGTATGTTCCAATATAAATCTTTTGCATCGAAACAAGACTAACCCCCCATGCATTTTGAATTTGCAGGATTTGTGAACGAAATGACCATCACCAAATCTTCCATAGAGTATGGAAAGAATTCTGAACTGTCACAATTGATTGAAGGAGACTGCCTTAGAAGCGATGCTAAGAAGATGTCGCCAATCAAGAACCTGAATTGCATATTGAATGAGGTGAACAAGTTAACGACTCATTTTTCAGAATGTGGATAAAGATGCATTTTTTAGGAAATACGGACGTTTGATGGAAATCGCAAAGGTAGAAGTGTTAAGCCCAGCGGTGCGAGCCTTAGTTTCATTTTTGGGATCCAGAATACCGATGTTTCTCCTTTGGAAGCATAGACTTGTGCCCCACGATTGAGGAATATGGATTGTTGACCGAGTTTCCGAATGACCTGTATCGGATTTATTCTCCTTTGAGATCCGACAAGATCATCCCTGAGCTGTCAAAAACTGCTCAGAATCTCCAACTTGGAAAAGTTTCTGGAAAAGAATGGCACCGGTTTGAAATGGAGGATGCTAGAGTTGGAAAAAGGAGTCAGAAGTAGAAAAAGAGAGATTGATTGCCTTAGGTATATTTGGCCTTGTGTTGTTCCCAAGTCAGACTGGTTTAGTAAGCTTGGAGGCCGCCGCTGCTTATGTGGAGTACGAGAACACACAGATCAATCCAGTGGTTGCTATCTTAGCCGAAACATTTTTGACACTTAACCATTGTAGAAAAGCTGGAAAAGGAGCAATGAGATGTTGCACGCAACTGTTGTATATTTGGATGGTGAAGCCATATCGAAACAAAGAAACCTGTCTTCAATAATTTTTGGTGGTTCACTCAAAAACCCCTAAAGATTGTGGAAGAAGAAGAATGGGGAGATCTAGACAACCAGGGGTTGGGTTGATAAATTGGAAGGATTACCTAATAGCGATTTTAAATGGAGAGCACCATGGGTAACAAACAACGAAGGTCCTAATGAGTTGTGGACAAAGGCATTGGGTACCATTGGTGGGGATTACGGGTTATGTGAGTTATGCTCCGACTTTAGTGGTAAGACAATTCGGGGGCATACAGTTTGTTCCCAGAACTATGGGAATTGCTCAATTCTTTGGTCTGTTCAAAAGATCCCATGGCAAAAGAAGTTTTGGAGATCATCAAACAAGATTGGAAGCATCTAGTGTTGGTGGAAATAGAAGGTTTGAGAGATCCAGTGTGAGCGAAGGATATGTAAAATGGAGAGCCTCAGCTGCTTCAGCCATGCCTTGCGCTATAGAGAGAGCCTATTAAGGGAAAAGAGGTTAATATTGAAGATGATTTAGCTGCTTCAGCCATGCCTCGTGTAGAAGTCAAATCTCCTCAAACCATAGAGGAACCCCTCAAAAGAAAGAGGGTTAACGGTGAATTGAGAAGGCAAGTGGACAAACTAAGGATAGAGTTGAGCAAGAGCAGAAAGGACAAGGCGACGTTGGAAGGAATGATGCTAGGAGATGATAAAAGGAGAACATTTCTAGATGAGCAAATACAGTCTAGAGATGCGAAAATAACCAAGCTTGAGTTAAAGTTGGTTGAGGAGAAGATTGCTAGGGAAAGGAGTGAGAAGGAGCTTAAAGGGTTGAGTTTGGATTGGATGCAAAGTTGTTCTGAACTTGAAGCAATGGAGATGGACTTTAGCGATTGCCAAGAAAGTGCAAAATATTACCAAGAAAAATTTGTGCAAGTGCAATTCGAACTAATGGATAGGATTAAGAGGTATAAGGATTTGAATAAGAAATATATAGAGTTGGAAAGCAAAATGGGAGGATTCGAGGATGATAAAGCGGAGTTAGCAGCCAAGAGGAGTGAGATAAAAGTTGCAAGGATAAAGCTCGACAAAGAACGCGAAAAGTCGAAGTATTTGGACGAGAAGCTAGTAGCAACGGAAAAGCACAAGGATCGAATCGACGCCAACAACATTGCTTTGAACAGAACAAACATGTTGCTCATAGAAAAAATGACCAAAACCGATGAGCAAATGGATGAAGCTGCTGCACATGCTCGAATTATTAGAATCAATGCACGGAATGTGGGAGGAGACATCATTCGCTATCGCCGAAGCCTAGCCGAAACCGATGCCTTTTTAGGGAAGATTGAGAACCGCGGCTTTGCTTTCTTACCTTTGGCTAAAGAGTTTATGGAGGAAAGAGATTAGCATGTTGTATTTTTTTAAAAATGTATTTTTATCCAAGCATTAATGAAAAGGGCGTTGACCCATCTTCTTATGCAAAATCTGTCTCTTGGTGAACATGATTCTAGCAAAACGACTCGAAAGGCAGAACTTCTATCAAAGCAATGTGACAAGAGAATGCTTATAATGGGATGGTTATTTTTCGTTCACAATAAAACATGCATGCATCCATCACAATCATACATTTTCTCATACATCTATGCATGCATCTCCAGATCGTGAAACATAGGTCCCACATCCAGAGTCCACCAAACCCGGTCCAGATCAAGAATGGAAAACGAAGAAAGAGCTCAGTTAGAGTCACACTACCAGACCGAGTTGGAATCCGTGAAAAATGAAGTTTCCCGGTTGACCAATCTGCTTGAGCAACTTTTAAAAGCCAAGAATGGGGAGGGAACATCTACCCAACCACCTATAGGAGCACCGTCGGCCCCTGTCCCGGGGTATCTCAGAAACATGGGGGCAGATTCAGCAACGGGGCAGCACTTTACACCTGTTATTCCCATTCAGCCCCCTCAAGCTCATATCACTGTAGATTTAACAGCCGAGGGGCCTTCCGATAATAGGTCCACGGGTTTTTGTGAATGATGACAAGATATCAGCATTAGAAGAAAGGTTAAGAGCAGTCGAGGGAAATGATTGGTTTGACCCCTTGCGAACGTCGGAAATATGCTTGGTACCTAACCTCACGGTACCAAAAGATTTTAGGATACCAGAGTTTATAAGGTATACTGGGTTGGAATGCCCAAACACTCACCTTCGATCTTATTGCAACAAGATGGCTGAAGTAATTCATGACGATAAGTTAATGATCTACTTTTTCCAAGACAGTCTATCGGGATCTGCGCTAAGTTGGTACATGAGGCTGGATAATGTCAAGATTAAGAAATGGAAGGATTTAGTGGAGGCTTTCCTAAAGCAATACAAGTTCAATTTGGAAAATTGCTCCAGATCGAACGAGCCTCATGTCGATGGAAAAGAGAAACCAAGAGTCAGTGAGGGCTTATGCACAAAGATGGAGGGACGAGGCCACGCACGTGCAACCCCCTTTGATAGAAACGGAGATGGTGACTTTGTTCGCCAATACATTCAAGGCACCTTACTATGAGCATTTAATGGGTAGCTCATCTCAACATTTCTATGATGTTGTACGTGTGGCGGAAAGAATCGAGCAAGGAATTAAAGCAGGGCGCATAGCAGAGCCTTTAGAGAAGAAAGGTTTTATGGGAAGGAAAAGAGAAGGGGACGTTAACAATTTGGAAGGCGGATATAAAGGCAAGAAAGTAAATTTCCACAGCCCACAAGCACCTACCTCTCAATCCCCACGCATAAACTTTAACCAATCTTTTTCACCTAACCGAACAAATAACCAACCAAACTATCAAAATCACTACCAAAGACCCCACTCAGGATACACCTCAGAACAATTGCCACCATTACCCATGCCTTTGAAGGACATGTATGCCAAACTTTTAAGCATTGGGCAAGTAGCTCCTATCCCTACACTACCGCTACAACCACCATTCCCAATTTGGTACAAGCCCGATTTGACTTGCGAGTACCACGGGGGTAATCCTGGGCATGGGATTGAAACCTGCTATGCATTCAAGAAGAGGTTATTGGAGCTTATTAAGTTAGGATGGGTATCCTTCGAAGACAAGCCCAATGTTAATTCAAACCCATTGCCTAAACATGTTCCAAACAGTGGCGGAATAGGCATGATCGAAGTGGGAAATCAATGCAAGGTGTTGAAGGTGCCGATGAAAAGGTTGTACGACATGTTAGTACAATCAGGATTTCTAGCGGTGAAGGAGGTAAGCCGATTGGAGAGGGGGGACTACTGTGAGTTCCATGGAAGAGAAGGACATCACATTGAGGATTGCACCCGAATTTTGCGAAAAGATTGCTAAAAATGTTGAGGATGGACAATTAAGGATTGAACCAATGGAGAGCAGGTGTGGAAGTAAGTATGACGGAAGGTCAAGATCAGATGGCAGGAGTTTGCAGGGTTCAACAGACTGCTAACGGGCCCCCAAGGCTGATCTTGGTTAAACCGTCCTGCACAAAAGAGAATCACAATGCCATGCCGTACAATTATGGGTATGCCTCCAACGTTCGAGCTCCTCTTCCTTTGTTCCAGACGGAGATAAGTGGTTTGACCAGAAGTGGTCGTTGCTTTACGCCTGAAGAATGGAGGAAGGAAAAGGGTAAAGAAGTGGTAGATCTGGACAAAGCACCAGAAGTTAATAAGCCAGTAACGGAAGAGGAATCAAATGAATTTTTGAAGTTGATCAAGCATAGCGAATATTGCATAGTGGATCAACTAAAAAAGACTCCAGCTCGGATCTCCCTTATGTCCTTGATACTCAGCTCTGAGCCGCATCGGAATGCCTTGCAAAAGGTATTAAATGAGGCATATGTACCTCAGGACATTGAGCATAAAACTATGGAGCATTTAGTGGGGAGGATCCATGCAACTGATTACCTCTACTTCACGGCTGATGAGCTTGATTCTGAAGGTACCGGACACAACAAGCCTTTATACATCACGGTTAGGTGCAAAGACTGCCTCGTAGGGAAGGTGCTCGTCGATAATGGCTCGGCCCTGAACGTATTGCCAAAGCACATTTTAGAGGAAATGCCGATTGATGAATCTCATATGAAGCCAAGTACTATGATGGCTAGAGCATATGATGGCTCACCTAGGCCAATACTTGGGACTTTAGAAGTGGAGCTATATGTGGGACCGCAGATGTTCCTAGTGACACTTCAGGTTATGGATATTCACCCTTCCTATAGTATGTTGTTGGGAAGACCTTGGATCCACGCAGCGGGGGCAGTAGCTTCATCATTACACCAATGTTTGAAGTACATCATGAATGGGATGTTAGTAACCGTCAGGGCTGAGGAGGCAATAGCCATGACAAAGAATGTGGCTGTGCCTTTCATCGAAGCGGGGGATTGCAAGGATAACAATATCCATGCTTTTGAGATCGTGAACACTGACTGGGTACCAGAAAACACCGTGTTGAGAAGACCAAGGATCTCAGAAGCAGCCAGGATGGCAAGTCTATGTTTCTTGAACCGTGGGGTCCCACGTCGATATAACCTCGCTTGCGGAATACCAGAAGGGGTTAATCCGACAAGGAAGAGAAAGGCTGATCAAAGATTTGGGCTAGGATATCAACCTAACCAAGAGGATTATCGTTGGGCTGCTGATCGGAGAAGGACAAGAAGGATGGCTAGAATTAAAGGAAGAGATCTTGAAGAAGAACAGCTGGAAATCCCTCCCCTTAGCGTATCATTCCCAAGAGCTGCATACATAGTGCAACATGATAAGGGAGCTGAAAGCCTGGGTCTAGAGTTGGCAAAAATGAGCATAAACACCTTGGAGGGAAAGGAGAAGGAAAAAGGTGATGCGAAAGAAATAGCGGGAAAAGAAGATGAAGTGCTGCCACAACTGACGATCCATACACTAGAAGAAGTCTCCGCCAAGACCTTTGTGCGCAAGTTGGCTCAAGGCGAAAAGTTCCAGAATTGGGTGACCCAAGAAGCTCCAATGGTTTTCAAAATGTAAACCAACTTTGTTTGCCTTAGAATGTTTTTTGTCATTTGCTTATGCTTGCTTTATTTTCTCTAGTTGACAATCGAGGCTCATGATGTCAGCTAGATTCTATGTTTGTCATGGAGCCCACCTTTTCCCTTTGAATAAATGTGAGATCATGCACTTTTTCAAAAAATTGATTATTTATATATGCATTTTACACCAAGCACTTCCCGCTTTCAGGAATCCTGAAAGCGGATCTCCTACAACATCACATACATCTAGCCTCAAGAATAAATGGCCAAACTTGAACGAGCATGTAATATCTATGGAAGAAGAAGAGTGGGATGAAAGCAACATCAGTGAATTCACCAGGCTAGTAGAACAACAGGAACAGACTTGGAAGCCTGCCACCGAGGAACTCGAAACTATCAATGTGGGCAATGGTCAGCTCAGGAAAGAGTTGAAAATAGGTACCTTAAATTACTTCTGAACAAAGGATAAAACTGATCACCCTATTACAAGAATATTCGGATGTCTTTGCTTGGTCATATGAAGATATGCCCGGTTTGGATACAAGTATTGTAGAACACAAGATACCGTTGGAAGAAGGGTATAAGCCAGTCAAGCAGAAACTGAGGAGGGCCCACCCGGACGTCTGGATCAAGGTCAAGGCAGAACTCGAAAAGCAATGGGATGCTGGCTTTCTAGAAGTAGTTAGATATCCGCAATGGGTATCTAACATTGTGGTGGTGCCTAAGAAGGAAGGGAAGATTAGAGTTTGTGTAGATTTTCGGAATTTGAATAGAGCTAGTCCTAAGGATGATTTTCCTCTACCACACATAGATGTTTTAGTGGATAACGCTGCCCGAAGTTCCACTTATTCCTTTATGGACGGTTTTTCAGGATACAATCAAATAAAAATGGCTCCCGAGGATAAGGCGAAAACAACTTTTATCACACCTTGGGGGACCTACTGCTACAAGGTCATGCCATTTGGGTTAAAGAATGCGGGTGCAACATATCAAAGAGCAATGGTGACTCTATTCCACGACATGATGCACAAAGAAATTGAGGTGTATGTAGATGATATGATTGCCAAGTCTAAAAAGGAACAAGATCATGTGGAAGTTTTAAGGAAGTTATTTGAGAGGTTGAGGAAGTATGAACTAAGGCTTAATCCTGCAAAATGTTCATTCGGAGTTAAATCAGGCAAGCTGTTGGGATTTGTGGTAAGCGATAGAGGTATAGAGGTGGATCCAGACAAAGTAAGGGCCATTCAAGCTATGTCATCCCCTAAGACGGAGAAAGAAGTAAGAGGATTCTTAGGAAGGTTGAATTACATTGCTCGATTTATAGCTCAGCTAACAACAACATGCGAGCCTATATTCCGACTACTAAGGAAAAAGAACCCTGGAACCTGGAATGAGGAGTGTGAGGAGGCGTTCAATAAAATCAAGCATTATTTACAAAATCCACCTCTACTGGTGCCTCCTGTATCAGGGAAACCTCTAGTATTATATCTAACCGTAACTGAAGTAGCCATGGGATGTGTATTGGGTCAGCATGATGAAACCGGAAGGAAGGAAAGAGCTATTTATTACTTGAGTAAGAAATTCACTGAATGTGAGTCCAGATACACGGAGATAGAAAAGTTGTGTTGTGCATTGGTGTGGGCGGCAAAAAGGTTGCGACATTACATGTTATACTATACCACTTGGTTGATTTCAAAATTGGATCCCCTGAGGTATATTTGTAATAAGCCTTTTCTCTCAAGTCGAATTGCAAGGTGGCAGGTTTTATTAGCAGAATATGACATAGTGTACATGACAAGGAAAGCCGTAAAAGGGAGTGCCATTGCAGACCATCTGGCCGATAATGCTGTTGAAGATTACGAACCTTTGGATTTTGATTTCCCTGATGAAGATATATCGTCAATAGAAAAGGAAGGAGAGAAGACAGAGTGGTGGACCATGTTTTTTGACGGGGCGGTAAATGTATATGGTAACGGGGCAGGGGCGGTAATAATCTCTCCTGATAAGAAACAATACCCAGTTTCGGTCAAACTACATTTTGAGTGCACCAACAATACAGCTGAGTACGAAGCTTGTATACTCGGTTTAGAAGCGGCATTGGAGTTAAGGATAAAGAAGATAGATGTATATGGGGATTCAATGTTGATCATCTGCCAGGTCAAAGGGGAATGGCAAACCAAAGAGGAAAAGTTGAGGCCGTACCAGGAATACCTATCTATGCTAGCAAAGGAATTTGAAGAAATTAGATTCACCCATCTAGGAAGGGAAGGGAACCATTTTGCGGATGCTTTGGCCACACTAGCTGCTATGACTACCATTGACCTCAAATGCAAGGTACAACCGGTACACATTGATATTAGAAATGATCCAGCGCACTGTTGTTTAGTCGAAGGAGAGGTGGACGGACAACCTTGGTATTACGATATCAAGAATCTTGTGCGGAATCAGGAATATCCGGTGGGAGCTTCTAAAACGGATAAGAAAACCTTGAGAAGGTTGGCTATAGACTTCTATTTAGATGGAGAGATTTTATATAAAAGATCATTTGATGGTACCCTGTTAAGGTGTTTGGATGAAGCAGATGCTAGAAAGGCATTAAGAGAGGTCCATGAGGGGATTTGCTCAACCCATGCTAGCGGGCACATGATGGCAAGGAAAATCCAAAGGGCTGGTTATTTTTGGATGACACTAGAAAAAGATTGTATCAACTATGTCAGAAAATGTCACAAATGTCAAATTTACAGTGATAAGGTCAATATGCCACCAGCTCCTCTGTTTAACTTAACATCTCCATGGCCTTTCGCGATGTGGGGAATTGATGTGATTGGACCTGTAAACCCAAAAGCGAGCAATGGTCATAGATTTATCCTCGTGGCTATTGACTACTTCACAAAATGGGTAGAAGCCGGGTCATTTGCTCATGTGACACAAAAAGTGGTGAAGAAATTTTATTGAGAGAGATTTGATATGTCGGTATGGTCCCCCAGAACAGATTATAACTGATAATGCCCAGAATTTCAACGGCAAGATGATAATAGAGCTCTGCACTAAATGGAAAATCAAGCATTCCAATTCTTCGCCATATAGACCAAAGATGAATGGGGCGGTAGAAGCTGCTAACAAGAATGTCAAAAAGATTGTTCAGAAGATGGTAGTCACCTATAAGGATTGGCATGAGATGTTACCATTTGCCCTTCACGCATATCGCACCGCAGTTCGAACCTCAACAGGGACTACCCCATATTCTTTGGTATACGGTATGGAGGCAGTGATGCCTTTGGAAGTGGAAATCCCATCGTTAAGAGTGTTAATAGATTCTGAGATAGAAGAGGCCGAGTGGGCCAGAGTGAGATACGAGCAATTGAACTTGATCAGTGAGAAGAGGATGGCCGCAATATGTCATCACCAACTTTACCAGAAGCGAATGGCTAAGGCGTATGATAAGAATGTTAGACCGCGTATGTTTCAAGAAGGGGATCTAGTATTGAAGAAAATATTGTCATTACCAGGAGATGATCGAAGCAAATGGGCACCAAATTATGAGGGTCCTTATGTAGTAACAAAGGCATTCTCAGGAGGAGCGTTGAAGTTAGCTAGAATGGATGGAGAAGATCTAGCTCGGCCTGTGAATTCTGACTCTGTAAAAAGATATTACGCTTGATGTAGTTCCCTAAATTAATAAAGCAAAGTTTGGCCATTGATTTCTTTCCTTTTTGTGCATTGATCTCACAACAATCTTTTTGCATTAATCCCAACAGTGCATCTCCTCACTCATTTAAAAAGTTTAGCATCGACTGAACGAATTTCTTCTCTATATAAAAGCTCAAACTAGGATTACACCTCTACACTGGGGGCAATACAAGATGTTTTATACGGAAGCCTATAGATTTGAAAACCAAGCTAAAGCATTTGACAAAAGCAATGACATAAAAGCAAGAACAAGTCTTACATTTTGAGAAAAGGGCTACTTGAGGAAAGTCAAATACTTTTTCTCCAAGAATATGATAAGAAAAAAAGGCAACACGAGAGATGAATCCGGCGTACGACTTCAAAAGCACGCTCATGTTACGAGGAAGTCTCATGAACATAGAAAAGAGGATGGGGGCCTATGTTTCAAAACCAGGTACGAATGCATGCATTGCATCTAATCATAAAGTCATTGCACGTATGTTTTTTTTATCGTTACAGGAGGAGATCTTAGTGCATTCTAACGAGATTGTGGACGAAGAAAGAATTATTGAGTTGAGTCTAGAACAGAAAAAAAGAGAAGATAATATTTTTCAGACCCTGCCAACAGGAAGAACGACATCGATGGCAATTGGTAAAAGGGAATCGTCAGATGAGATTCCAAGTTGTTTGGTTAAAAGAGATCGCAAGAAGGGATCTCGTTTTTTCGATGAAGATCGCCAGAAGGGACTTCATATTTCAGCTTTGAATAAAAGGGAATCGCCAGATGGGATTCCAGGTTGCTTGAGATCGCCAGAAGGGATCTCGTGTTTCACTATTGTGGAGGTCGCCAGATGGGACCTCACACTTTGTTGGCTAAAAGGAATCGCCAGATGGGATTCCAGGTTGTTTGAGATCGCCAGAAGGGATCTCGTGTTTCACTATTGTGGAGGTCGCCAGATGGGACCTCACACTTCACATTGGTTAAAAGGAGTCGCCAGATGGGATTCCAGGTTGTTTGAGATCGCCAGAAGGGATCTCGTGTTCCACTATTGTGGAGGTCGCCAGATGGGACCTCACATTTCACATTGGTTAAAAGGAGTCGCCAGATGGGATTCCAGGTTGTTTGAGATCGCCAGAAGGGATCTCGTGTTTCACTATTGTGGAGGTCGCCAGATGGGACCTCACACTTAATGTTGGTTAAAAGGAATCGCCAGATGGGATTCCAGGTTGTTTGAAATCGCCAGAAGGGGTTTCGCATTTCACTATTTTGGGAGGTCGCCGGATGGGACGTCATACTTCATGTTTGTTAATAGGAATCCCAGATGGGATTATAAGTTTGATTAAAGGAGATCGCCAGAAGGGATCTCGCATTTCGATATTTTTTCAAAAAGGGGTCGCCAGAAGGGACCTCATATTTCATTTTTTTAAAGGGAATTTCCAGATGGGATTCCGATGGCCGAAGAGGATTGTTGTAAAGAAAGAGTTTCAGATCGATCCAGCTTCGACCAGATCAGTTTTCGGGAGTTTAGTTGGGACTATCTTTATAAAACTTACTGCGCAAAACCTTCGCTCCGTAAGCTCTATAAAGAGGGGGCATCTGTTGTAACCCATTTTGGGTCCCCGTAAAAAAAATAAAATAGATAGCCAAAGAAGGTTAGAAAAAGGACAAGAGGCAGAAGCGCTCGGAAAATGGTCAGAAAATTGGTCAAGGAGTATAAAGATACAAAGATTGGATTTTTGACAAAATATTTTTGAAGGATGAGAACCCTATTGAGAAGGAAATTTTGAATTTTGAGGAGAGAAGCCCAAATTTGGATGTTTATGGGTTTAATTGATTTTTTATTGGATTTATAGGGGATTTGATTGCAAGAAAATTGATTTTTTAAGTCAATTTGGGCTTTAAATTGAAGAAATTAAAGTTCTGGGGCTAAATTATAATTTTTAGGATTTTATTAAGTCAAATCAGGGGCTTAATTGCATAAATATTGAAGTTTAAGGGCCAATTAGGGACTTAATTGTGAAAATCCGAAACCAGGGACCAATTTGGAGAAGGCGCAAAGATAGGGGGGGCTGTTTGGAATTGTTTCAGGGGCTTAATTGAAGAAATTGGAAGTTTATTGATCAATTAAGGGCTTAATTGCATAAATCAGAGGCCAAGGACCAAAGTGAAAAACGCGGCCAACTATGGGGACGGACTGAAATTAGCAGGGACGAAATTGAATTAAACAAAGATGATTAAGGACTGATTTCGAAACATGTTCTGGCGCCTTTATTTTTAAATGAAACGGCGCGTTTTATCCAAAACGACGCCGTTTCATGCATAAAAAAAAAAAAAAAAAAAAAAAAAAGGACCGAACGGTGCCGTTTTTGAACGGCACTGTTCCCCTTTCTTCTTCCTTTCCCCCGCACCTGCAACAGAAGGAAAAGCTTGGTTTTTTGAAATAAACTTCCCGCCTCTCTCTCCCTTGCATCTCCACCGAACAACCCGAAGCCCCCACACCGTGGGACCGCCGACCGAAAGCATTGGCCGACCACCGGCCGAAAGTAAAGAAACGGCACCTTGCTGTCGCGGGTGGTGGCCGACCAGCCACCCGCGAAACCCGCTCCAAGGCGCACTAACACTGGTCCCCCACACCGGTTCGGCCCCTATAAATAGAAGAGAAAACTGAAGAAAGAAAAAGGGAGGAGGACCCGAAAAAGAAAGAGAAGAACCGAAAGAGAGAGAAACCAACGAACTCAAGAAACAGTCACCGAAAACCCAAAAGTTGAGAAGCTTGCGATAGTTGAAACTGAGAGGGAACTCAAGAAGCTGAAACAGAAGGAACGAGCCGGTTGAACGACGACGAACCGTTGGAAAACAGCCGCAGCGCCGCCCTGGAGCCGCCGTCCGTGAAGCCACGACACTGCAGCTCCGCCAGCAAGCCGCCGTCTCCGCTGCGCCAGGTACACTATCCTTTTCCCCGTGCATTTTTTTCTTCCGAAGCTGAGTTCGGTTGGCCTCCTGCATGCAGAATCGTTCTGCATGCAGGAGGCGCGCGGGGGGAAAATAATTCCCCCCGTGCTGTAATTTTTTACTTCTCTGGGCCAGATGGTTCTGGCCCAGAAATATGTGGGGCGGGCCAGAAGGATTCTGGCCCAACCCGGCGGTCTGGGCCGGTGTCGGCCCAGACCCATGTAGTTTTTTTGGGCCGAACTCGGCCCAATCCCTTTCGGGCCGAGTTCGGCCCAACGGCTTTCAAGCTGGGGCCGGCCCATTTAGTTGGACCGGCCCAGCCCAGTTAGTATATTAATATATTATATTATATTATTATATTATTATATTATGCATGTGTGTGTATATGTGTATATATATATTTTTTTTTTTTCTCAAAAAAAAATATAAAAAAAATATAAAAATTTCTGAAAAGTAAAAAATATATTGTTGTTTTTGGTATATTTTGATTTGCAATTTTTTATACTATGGGGATGTAATTTCAGTATTTAAAAAACACCTGTTTTCGTAAAAAAAAAGAGTTTATAAAAAAAAAATGTTTCGTTTTCATGCATACGGCCAATACACTAGCATGTTTTGAATGTCCTTTATATATATAATAAAAAAAAATATTGGAAGTTTTGAAAATGTGTTTTCGCATAGATTTCTTAAACACAAAAAAAAATCATTTTCTTGCATTTGTGGATTTTACAACCTGTTTGTAAAACTCCAAAGGGTATTGGCCAATATTCCAAAAAACTATAAAAATCTTATTTTGGGAGGAGAAGTTGTGGTTATTGTTCACCGCTAATGTTTGGATGAAGAAATCCTTAAAAGGACGAACATCCAAAATATTATCGGGAGTAATAAATCAACGCGCATGTTTGAAAGAAGCTTTGGTTGCAATCGAGAACATTTCAAAATTTTAATTTTTTTTTTTTTTTCTCCACGGTTTACGAGTCGTGAAAAGTAATTGTTTTTTTTAAGAATTGTGAAATTCTTTTATTCTCTTATCCTTGCGATTTACGAGTTGACGGGATTAGAAAACACCAACACCATAGACTATAAAGCAAACCAAACACCAAGCAGCTTACCTTAGGTAGGGCGTACTAGGGGTGCTAGTACCTTCCCTTTACGCAACCAGTCCCTTGCCTTAGAATCTCTGAAAGACCAGTTAGGGTTCCTAGTGACCAAATACTAGGTGGCGACTCCAAAGAACCAAATCCTTAGAACACCACGAAAATCGCCAGCCGATGTCGTGCCTTTATAAAAAAATTTTGTGGGGGTGTGACAATAACCATCACCAAAATACTAGTGTGAAAAGATGAAAATGCCCTTAGACGCCAACTCAAGAAGTTTTGCTTCCTTGGACACTACCAGAAATTCGCTTAATATCAACGGATTTACCGACAGAATACTTCTGTCGGTAATTTGAGGTCGCAATTACCGACGGAATTTTTTCCGTCCATCATTCCATCTGTATATACCAATGGAAACATTCAGTTGATAGTTACCGATGGAATTACGGATGAAAAGTTCAGAATTAAAAAAAAAAAAAAAAAGCGGTTCGCTGACATGGAGGATTTTGCGAGTGATTTTTTTCGATGGAATCATCGAGGGATTCAAAACGAAAGCTCCGTACAGTGACATGACCGGTTAACCGGTTAAAATGGTGACGGAATCACCGAGTGATTCAAAACGGCAGCTTCGTACAGTGACGTGTCTTGTTTGCCATCAGAATAGCCGATGGACTCACAGACAAAATAATTTCATCGGTGAATCCATCGGTAAAAGTTACTATATGCTCACTCTACCGACCCTCTCCTCCCCTATTTCTCCTTCTTCCTCCTCATCCCAACTCTCCCCAACTGCAAACAACCACCCCCAAAAAAAAATCTCCCTCTTCTCATCATAACAAGTCATATTTCTTGAAGTTTTGTGGTCATAGGATTTGTGTTCTGATTTACCGACGGATTTTATCATTTTTTTGTAAGTAATTCTATACTTTTAAATTTTAACATTTAAAAGTGAATTTTATTGTTTTTATAGTATATGTATTTTGTTAGTAGATGTAAATATTTTATTGTTGTTTCTCAAACAAACTTATTGTATATGAATGTATAATTTTATACTTGTTATGGTTTGTTTTATATTTTGTAAGATTGTATTTGTTTGTAAATTGTTGAAACTTTATTGAATTACCGAATTACATGTGCTGTTTTGAAATAATTAAATTCACCCGCAAGTACGAGGCACAGTGGAAGGACGACCTTTCAATGTATGTTTGTTAAGGTTTTAGTTTTTTTTTTAATTATAACATAATTTATGAATAACTAATCACTATATCATTAATTTAATTTATTTTCAGGTTCACAAACATTGAGGCCGCTTGAGTAATATCATCGGCGTTTAAATCATCGATGAAGATTCTATTATTTCAATAGAGTTTGATATCTAGACATCTTGAATGGACACCTCGAATCAATGCATGGTTTGACAGATTTGAGGTTGGTGTTAATTTATAATTTCTAGCTTATTTCTAATAAATTATTAATATAATTGTAAATAAATTATTATTTTTATTTAAAATTAATTATTTACACACAAGACAAATTCGACTGGGACAGTGCGCATGACACTGTTGTGAGGAGGGTGTTGGAAAATCTCGCAGCAACTAGGTAACATCAAAAACTCTACGACATTTTTTTAGAAAAAAATTTATGTTTCAAAATTTAATTTCTCGCTATGGAAGCAGGTTGTGTGTTTTTTGGTATGACGCACAAAAAAAGGCAAAAAAAAAACGCGAGAGATAATGGTCTCCAAAGCTGGAACGATTTGGTGGTTTGGAGGGTTTTTAAACCAATATACATCCCGACTGATATATAGTCGCTTTATCTTGAGGACGTGACATCTAAGCGGTTCACAGGACGCACACCATCCGATGCTAGCAACCGGAATCAGCCACTTCATGGCTCGATGACAACGCACACCGGCGGCCCTGTTCTGTTTGCTGCACATGCGAAACAAATGGTAAGATTAATTTAAACAAAATAGATTGTTAAATTAATTTGTTGTTAATTATTTTTTTTCATTATAGGCTACATCTCTTGGACGTGAGCCGAGCCCGATGGACCGTTTGTTAAGACGCATATGCGGAGTCAAGACCATCAAAAGGGGGCGCAATAGTTCATTGACAACTGTGCTCAACACATTGTGGTATATTTGTTCAACCATTTTATTTTGTAAGTTATTATTTTTATTGAATTGAATATGATGATTACTTTTTTTCATTTTTAAGAGACCAATAATAGCTGGCTGGGGGAGAGATATGGGGACGATCCTTCGACCTATTCAGAATCCAATCCGTATTTGTGGATGGAGGTTGGATCATCCAGTAGACCTTGTTATCTATTTTTAGGTTTCCACACAAAAAATGAGAAAATACAAAGAAAATATTCAGAAGAAATCCAAAAAAATAATAGGAGCAAGAAAAGGATGCTGGAATGCCAAAAAAAAAGGTCAAAATTGGTTTCGGAGGTTCAAAAATACAAAAGGTTAATATTTGACAGTATATTTTTACTGATGAGAGCCTTGGGGACAAGGAAAATTCAATTTGAGAAAGAAAAGTCCAAAATCAGATGTTTATGGACTCAATTAAATTTTATCCAAGGTGTAATTGAATTTATAGAGGGTTTGATTGCAAGAAAATTGATCTTTTAAGTCAATTTAGGCTTTTATTGGAAGAAATTAAAGTTATGGGGTCCAATTATAATTTTGAAGAGTTAATTTGGTCAAATCAAGGGCTTAATTGCATAATTATTGAAGTTTGATGGCCAATTAGAAACTTAATTGAAACAATCTGAAACTAAAGATGAAACCAGAAAAGGTGCTAACATTAAGGGACCCAATTACAATTTTTTAAGGGTTTGATTACAAACAAAAGAATCCAAATGACATCGTTTCCATTGAAGCACTATTCACTATCTTTTTAAACATAACAGTTGTGGCGATAAAGGCAAGAGATGTTAGCAGCGATAATGGAGCCACTTTAATCAGGGGGCATGTCTCACACCACCATATACGCCGGCCGTTACTTTGTTGCCGGAAAACGTCTGCATCATCTGGCTATAAAAGCCAGAGGAAAGAAGCAGTCAGAGAAGAGGACCCGAGGGGAAGAAAAAAAAACAAGGAGACAGGGGGGAAGAAAGAAAAGGAGAGAGAACAGTGAGAAATAAAAAAGTAAAGGGAGACATAAGGAAGAACTGGGCAAGAGAGGAAGCAATAAAAGAGGAGAAAGAAGAACAGAGGGGCAAAGCAAGCAGGGTAGGAGAAAACCAAGAGGAGGAAGTGCGAGAGAAAACAAAGAGCACAAAAGGAAAAAAACATTAAAAAAAAATAAAATACAAAAAGGGGTAGAAGGGAAGAGAAAAACAAAAACACGAAGAGAAGCATTGTCAACCATCGTCTTTATCACCAAGCGCCAGCTTCGCCTCCAGTTGCACCAGGGAACAGGGAACAAGAAAACAAGAGAGATGGCAAACAGAAACAAGAAAAAAAAAAAGGAAGAACCGGAATAACCTGAAGAAAAACAAACGAAAAGAAGAAGATAGAGGTCCAAAGCATGTTGTTGCCTTCGTTGTTTCCAGGTAAACTTCTTCAACTTTGCAGATAATGCACAAACACTGTGCACTTGAAGATTAATTACACCGTGACTATAGCAGGCTTGCGTGAATTGTTCACGCATGCTTGTTGGTAGAAACCAGCTGGTTGCAGCCCCGCCACATGGGTCAAGCTGGGCCCAGTTCGAAAAAAAAATTCGAAAATCTTTTCAAAAAAAGATTTATGGTTTTCTCGTATATGTTTTATTGCATTTTGATCAATATCAGTTTGTATTTTTATATTATAAAGATACAAATCCGGTATTAAAATACCTAGTTTTCGTCAAGACATTAAAAAAATGTTTTCGTTTTCATGCATACAGTCAAGTCTCTCAAAATTTAAAAACAAAAATCATCTTGTTGTATTTTCATACAACAAAGAAAATTTCAAAAAAAATATGTATTAGCATACATTTTGGCTTTAATAACCAATTTATTAAAGCCACGAGAACTAGGCCAATATTTCAAAAATTCCAAAAACATTATTTTGTTTTCTTTTAATATATGTGGTTACAACCTTATACGTAAGACGTATTCTGGATATTAAATTGTTTTGCTAACGTTAGAACAATTAGATTTTACCCGATAAGATAAGAATCTCCTTATCAAGGAGGACTTTTCTTAACCATAGATGAACGAACAACTAGAAAACACGACAAGACCTTAGATTTTATCAAACAATAAAACAACGCAGCTTACCTTAGGTAGGGTGATTTGGGGTGCTAATACCTTCCCTTTACGCAACCAGTTCCCGTACCTAATCTCTAAGACCAATTAGGGTTCCTAGTGACCAAAATACTAGGTGGCGACTCTCATTCCAATTTTTCATTGATAAGAGATGAGAATTCCTTGTCTCTGAATATTTGCCAAATAGATAGAAGATAACACATTTTAAGGGTGGATGTTTTCACCGCGACGCCACACACGTATACAAATCCGATAAATCAGGTTTACAGGATCTCCAACACTACGATCGAGAACTTGCGGGCGGCCTGTAGTGTCTCAACTGTTGGGAACTCCCAATCGGTATCGAGCACCCAATCTAAGGAGTTTGTGGCCTTGAAGCAACACACGGCTCAGTTCATCGAAAAATACAACCACCTATCAGCAGAGTATACAGAACTCAAAGCGAATCATGAATAGCTTCGCCAAATAGTTATGAACATGGCATTACAGAGTGGTGATCCATGTGCGCCTACTCCTTTTTAGTCGTATAACAACCAGCCTCCTCCTCCTCCTCCTTCAGCTCCACCATTATGTTAATTTGTAATGAATATTATTTAATTTAAATAGTTAATTTAATATTTTTTTTTGAAACACATTTAGTTTGTAATGAATATTATTTAACTTTATTTTTTTTTGTTTTTGATGTTTAATAAAAATTTTATTTGCATAATTGGTTATTTTACTATTAATTTATATAATTTTATATTATGTATTCTAAGTAATTTTTTTAAAAAATATTTAAAAATACTCACCAAGGGTTTTACCAACGGAATGTATCCGTTGGCATTTGACAGAGAGCGGGAAAATGTCAATCTTAGTGATGAATTTATCGACGGAATAAATCCGTTGGCATTTCACATTAGCTTGGTGCAAATTTCACAATCAGAAACGAGGTTCCCAACAGAAATAGTCTTTGGTATTTCATACACTCACTGACAGAATAAATCCGTCGGTATATTTCAAGCGAGAACCATTTTTTTTTTTTCATGCAATTTTTGTCTCTAAAACCATCAACAATGTTTTTTTTTTTTTACCGACCGCATTAGCGACAAAATGAGGTATTACCGAGGAAAGAAAAGCCGACGGACGGTTTCCGTCGGTGATGTTATCGGTAATAAAATTACCAACAAACTATGAATCACATACCAACATAATATTTTCATTGGTAAAACTGTGAAATCTTATAATGGGATATTTTAATTGTTTCACTATTCTTTTAAAATGAAAAAAGTTGTACTTGCACCCCGAAAATTTGATAATGATGAATGAACCTTAGGCAAAAACCTCACAACCGCCAATAGCTAGTTCAATTATATTTTATGGAAAGAAAAAAATTGGTATTACATTGTTCCAATGAACATGGTTCTTGAGTCTGGGTGAACAATCGTTATTACATCTCTAGAATAATTTTTTATATAAAAACAATGTCAAATATTTTTTTTCTTTCAAAAGAAAAGCACTAATTTAAATTTCAACAAAACAAAATAACTTTCTAGTATAATTCCTCATTTTCCTATCATGATTTTTTTAATATAGCATTTTGAGATATGGAGGAAATTAATGATTTTTTAAAAAAATATATATTAAAGGAAAGAAATAAGGATAAAAGGCATCTCTTTAATTAACACCCCTTATATCTTATTAATGCAAACCTTTTTTTTGCCACATTTGCTTTATTAGAATAATTATTTTTAAAACAACTTATCATAACTTTAAAACCAAGTGTTAAAATAAATAAAACAATTACGTTTTAATATTTTTTATGCAAATATAAAAGAATAACATACTTTTCATGTGTTGTCACAAAAAAAAAAACCTTTTGAAATCTATTTTTTAACTAATCAAATGAAAATAAAAAACGCATTAGCACGCAATACAATGAATAAAATTTTGGAACTAAATTGTATTTTTTTTTTTTGGTTGAAACCTACTTTTGTGATTCATGTAATTCTTTTTACTAAACTATAAGAAGCGTAGCTCATTGAATAAAAAGAAATAGAATTTTGAAAAACAATAATTTTTTTATCATAATAATTTATTTTGATTAAACTTTAAGAAAAAATAGTTAAAAAAAAAAACAATCAATAAGGGATGTACAAAAACAAGGCTTGCTACTATAATAAAAGATATTATAATATTGTTTTTTTAAGAATGGTATTTAATGGAATGATATCCTAAAAGTAACTTATTTATTTTATTTAACCAATTATAATTTAAAAAAAACAACAACAAAGGGCTAAAAAAAATATTCTAACAACCGTGGTCTCCTAGGCTAATTTTTTTAAAAACAAAAAACAAAAGCAGGTAAAGTGCAAGGTGGGCTTGCAAGAGTAGGTCTGCGCACCTGACATATTTTTATTTTTTTTAATTAGATTAGACCAATGACGCGTCATTTTCTCAACCTTGTTTAAAAAAAAAATCAAATAACCATCATATGCATTGGCCAATTATGCATCTTTTATTGTCAAAATCTAGCCATCTATGGTGGCTAAAAAGTCATGTTTCTAACTTATAAATTTAAAACAAAACTATTTTAACTTTTTTTGTTTTGAAAACACTTAGAAAATAATAAAAAACACCTCAATAAAACTTTTTTTTTGAATGAAATCTATTAAAACTAATATTGATTTTTATGATTGAAATGTGATAAACTAACAACTTTATCTTTAATTTATGTTTTTTGGATGATTTTCTCTCTTCTCTTTCCAATTTAAAAACTAAAATATAAATAAAATAAAATTTTAAACCAAAATATTAAACTATCAAACCAAAGGTATCAAAAATAAATTTGCTCAAAATATTTAGGCATAAATTTTTCAAAAGGCATGGTTTTGAAAAGTAGACAAAAAAGCCTTGTATTGTTTCATCTTTGTTAAATTTGGCCCTCTAAACTTGTTTTTTTTTTTTTTTTTTCACAAGCACCAAAATTGAGTTTTTATATATATATATATATAAGATCAAGCATCAATATAATCTTGGAATATTCCTTTGACATTTAAATAACCTCATTAAAAAAAAAAAAATTAAATCATGAAGTTCAATTCAAAGCAACATAATATAAAAAGATAAAATTAAAGAAAAAAATTAATAATTGAATTAAAAAATAATTGAAGGACTAAAAAAAACACTAAGCAAATTCAAAATATTTCTTCTCACGTGTTAAAGTAAAACCTAGAGGAGATTTAGATATGAATATGGATTGTGGAGATATTTGAAATTATAGCTCCAATATAGAAACTTCTATATGATTTGGAATCCCCAAGAACAGAATTCCACTAGCTCGTTAAAGTGTGTTTGGCAGTGTGGTAGCAGTTGCTTTTCAAATAGTTTTTCGTGACAAAATACATGCCAATGATGTTTTTTCATTTTTTTAAAATCATTTTTGACATTAGCACATTAAAACGATCCAAAAAGTATAAACCGCACTCAAATTTAGAAAAAAAAAATTGAAATAGATGAAAACGCCGGTTGAAACGCAGAGCTAACTCATCTAAATTTACACATAATGTGTTGTTGGCTCTACCCGTGAAACTAAGCGAGGGCTAAGTTAGCTTTTAAAAGAATTTTTTATTTTTTCACTCATCATTTTATTTTTTTCATGATTGTTGCTTAGATAAGACCCCAAATGTGATTGAACTTGATGAAATGGTCTTTGTTCTTCTGACAAATGCCTTCAAAAGAGATTAATTCGTTGAATCTTGTATGGAAAGTCAACTTGTCATGAAAAATAAATTTATGACTGGCGTGATTATGTTTTTGGTCCTGTTCATAAAAGACTACTGTATTTCGTGGAGAAGTGGTGGTGGGCTACGGGTTTGGGAAAAAGGATAGCTCAAACACACGGGTTTGATTTTTAGTGAGGCTTGTGCTGCATGTGATGGTTTGTGGGCTTCAATCTACGTCGGGTCGGGTTTAAATCTTCTTTCATAAATGTTAATAAGTTTGGGCCATGGCTTTGTTAATCTGGGATAAATTCTTTGGGCTGTATTCATGGGTTTGATGGGATTGTTAATCTTCTTTCTAGTTTGATCGTGAAAAAGAAAAAAAAAATGAGAAAAGAAAAGAAAATGCCAAAAATAGTTTAACATTTGATAAAAAAAAAAAATTGTCTTTCAAAAGGTCCAATTTTTTTATTTTTTTTGCATTAACTTTTGAATAAAAAGTCTAGTTTCCCTTTTTAAAAAATTAAAAAATTTGTATATGTATATTTGAACTAAATTACAAGTTTATTATGTCCGTTAAGATTCGGCCGAAATCAAAAGGCCCATTGGGTCGGCAT
This sequence comes from Populus alba, assembly GCF_005239225.2. NCBI lineage: Eukaryota > Viridiplantae > Streptophyta > Magnoliopsida > Malpighiales > Salicaceae > Populus > Populus alba. Next base: position 5,299,164 of record NC_133287.1, read on the forward strand.
ATATGAATTTCAAAACCTCATTCTCACCATGCATATTGGTCTAAAGCCCTATCCTCACAATTGACACTGGTCCAATGATTGTTTATAACAACTTCGACGTAATCTCCTTGTTTAATCAGCCATTACCTCTCCAGCCACCCTCATTTCCATCACCAAAATCTCCTTGTTCATTTTGATCTCTCTTTCGTTACATTGTGAGTGACTTTTTGTCTCCATTTCTTAGATATCATTATTTAACATGTTGTCTGCATGGAAATTAACAAGATCATTCTATAAGGGGGAAAAAAAAAAGTTCCTCATAGTGTGTGTCATAACCTAATTTTTGACTTTTTCTATTTTATAAAAAATAATGTGTGAAATGATAAAAATGAGGAATAAATTGAAATTTGGGACAAGACAACATAAATTGGAAGTTAAGGGACTTAATTGAACTTGAAATTATTTAATTAATAAGATCAGGGACCCAATTGTTAAATGTCAGAAATTCAGAGGCCAAGTTGAAAATTGCCACTCCCAGATATGAACGACGCCGTTTCTGAATCAGATGCTCCACCTTCTTCGTCGCCCAGGACAGTTTCAGCAGGAGACCTGTAACTGTAGATCGTGGGACACGATGTAGGGGTTCCTCAATTTTCTTTTCTGAAGCACGCATGGATGAACGTGGCTCACCCCCAAAATGATTACAATGTTCTCTGGCTTTATAAAAGCCAGAGAAAAAGAACAGACAGGAGGCTGAGGAAAAACAGGGGAGGAGAGGACGAACGGGACATACAGAGAGGGAGAGACCAAAGAGAACAGAGAAGATAAACAGAGAGGATAGGCTAGCGAGAAACAGAAACAGGGAACATTGGCCAGTCATCGTCTTCTCCGCAGCACCTGAACCAGGACGCAGAGAGATAGAGAGAAAACAGGGAAACAAGAATAAAAAAGGAGAGACCAGAGAATACGAACGAAGGAAACAGAGCCGAATAAAAGACCAACCAGAGAGAAAACAGACGAACACAGGAACAGAGGGAGCATTGTCCGATACACCATCATCTTCGGCTTCGTCCCCAGCTACGCAGGTAAGCTTTCGTTCTCCCTGCCTTTAGAAATGTAATTACCCTGTCACTGTGCAAAGCATGCGTGAATCATTCACGCATGCATGCGCAGTGACCAAGTGAACAGCTGGGTCACTGGTTTGAACCAGTGACCGGGCTGGGTCTAGCTTTTTTTTTAGTTATTTTATTTTATTTTTCTTTTATTTTTAGTCAAACAAGTTATTTTTTTAATATATAAAAAAATCCAAAAATATTCATGGGTCCCTATGAATTTATTTGTAGGTCCCTTGTATTATTTAGGTATTTCATTGTATGTTTAATCTATGAATTTTTTACTGTGAAATGTAAATCTAGATTTAAAAATAAATAAAGAAATTTGTGTGCATAAAAATAAATTTTATTTTTATTTTTATTTACTAACGCTAAAGTCAGGAATAAAAATAATGATTTAAATTTATTTTATTTTATAGCTACGTAATATTTACTAAAATCAAAGTTGGAAATATTCGTAGTTGAATATTGATTAGCGCTAGAGAAATATTATAATCATCGATTCAACCAATACAACAGAAGAATCCACATTTTTTTTTTCATGCTTGCTTGTTGGTGATTTGTCTCTTTAGCTGTAATTGCTCAAGTCAAAATTGTTTTGGACATATCTGTCGGTCTAAGATTTATGTTTTGGAAGAAGTTTGAAATATTGAAGTTCCAATAAATGAACAAATGAAACTTCTATTTTACCTTATTATAGTTTTCTTAAACAACTGAGAATGGATTCTTTTATCAACTACAGAAACTAAAGCACATGAAAACATACATTTGATTTTCAATTCAAGACAACAAATTTATTTAGGTTTTGGAGGGAAAAAAAAACAGGCTTATAGGGTAACAAAATTGAAGGAGGTTCCAATTTCATTGCAATATTCTATCATTTCATCACAAGCCACGGTTAACTATAATTGATTAGTTAAAATTTTCCAAGAAAGATTGTGGCAAGGCAAAAATTGAAACATTTCTTGTTGATAATGGCTTTAAAATGTTATTGTAAATCTAAAGTTCAACATTGCATAGAAATTTTTATGAAAAACAGAGGATGAAAAAACCTAATATGCTTGTTAACATAAAAGAATCAAGCACACAACACATAAAATTACTTTTCTGCTTGGTTAATCAGACCACTAATAGGATTACAACAATTTATATATATATAAAAAAACAATTGTAAAGAACTCTATAGCTTTTAGTGTCAAATTCAACAATAATTAACATGGATGAATCACATTGTTTCTAGTATACAAAAGAAAAATAAAGCAGTAATAGTGTCAACTATTATAGACAAACAAATAAGAAACCCATTTAATCGCAAAACAACATATAATTAATCACAATAAATAAAATTAATGAAGCAAAACACAAATTAAATTTAGAGTTAATTAAAATAAATTTGAAGATGAAGATAAGGTAGGAACATACGGTTCTCTCTCTCTCGTGTGAGTTTTCCCAGCTAGTGTTTTTCTGCTCCTTTTTTCTGCAAATCAGAACAATGGAGGCCTCTCGGCACAATTTATATGTGTAAAGGTGACAAATCTTCATTTCAAAGAAGGGAACAAGGGGGAACATGGCAAATGATATGCTACTTTTCGCTGTCGTTTAGAAGGATATGAGAGAAGAGAACAGAGGGGAACAATGATGAAAAATTTGGGAAATAAGGGCAGGATTTTGCCAGATCTGAAAAGTGGAGCCTCTCAGGTTGTTTTGGAAAAAAAATTTCAATGGTTTCGTTGTCTTTTGGCAAGAAACGAGAGAAGGGATCAGAGGAGAACAATGTTTTAAGAAATTTTTTCAATGGTAATCTACATTGTCGGTGAGAGAGAGGAGACGAGAAAAAAGCACTTGCAAATTGATTTTCACAAACTGAGGCCCGTCCTTAGTTTTGTGTGGGACCCTCGTACAATAAAAATATGGTTAATATTTAACCAAACACTTGCAACCCATGTTTTCTTGCAACCGCATCCATAACGCCAAACACTCACAATACCTTGAATAACATACATACCAATCTAGCCAAACCATATTAAAACTCATTTATCATTGAAAACAAACAACAATGCATCTTATTTTAGCTATGATGTATAAGGTGACGTCTATTTTCCCTATTACACAATCAATCATTTACCCAGAAACTCTTAAAACCAGTTAAGGTTTTTAGTTATGATTAAACTTGTGTATAATTTTTTCTTCTTCCTATTTTACCCCTTTTACACGTCACCTCACCTCGAAGTTCACATGAGAAACTACAACAGAAAAGATTGTGCAAACACACTATAACATCACCAATTATTTAGGTACAATTTCCATGTAATACGTTTGAAAACAATGTAATTGTTTTTTTTCATGATTTGAGAATCTATCGAAATTTGAGCAAAGTCTCTCCTATGCTAGGATATTCCAAATTATTGACTCAACCTGTTATACTTCAATAAACAATCAATTCAAGTTCCATTCATTATCTAATCTTCTTGAACTCATAACATCACAATTCATCTTGTCACATCAGTCATATTTTATATTTAACTACTACATGAATTAAATTAAGATTCATCCACAAAAATAATCGGAATATAACAACATATTTTAACAACAGTTTTAACCAAATACTTTTTAATTACTTTTTATTTAATAATAATTTCAATCGTATTTTAAACTAAAAAGTGATTTTCTTAAACTTACTTTTTTCAAACCGTGCTCGTAAAAGTTACCACAATACTAAACACATGCTAAGTGTGTTTACAAACTTTCCAAACGACATCTATAATCAAGTACTATATATTTAGTATAACATTAATCACACGACCCTTGACGTTTACTCATGCAGTCGGATACGAAGGATACGTGGCAATGCCACACAGGCCTTCGCTTGCACCAATGCCTCTTTGCATCCTCATATACCCACTTTCACCCCAATCGGTTCCCCAAGAATTCTTCACCAACCAATAATCAGTCCCATCACTGTCAGTACCATATCCAATTGCAGTAACCGCGTGGCTTTGCGCTGTCCCACAATCCCCATTGAAGACACCACTTTTATAAAACTGGAAATCGTGCCCAGCACCGTCAACAATAACAGATACTGGCTGTTGGGCCACAGCTTGCTGAAGAGCGTTTTCATTATTATGTGGCACGTCTTCATACCCGGTTATTTCTGCTGCAATAGATGCTGCCTTCTCGCTACTGCAAGTGCCATCTACTCCTTGGTAGGGGTAATTGTCTTCACTTGCTAGCCCTCCGTTTTGTATAATATATTTGAAAGCATTGTCCATGAAACCACCTCCACAGCCTTTATTTCCACCATCACAGTCCACAAGCTGTTGCTCCGATAATGATATTAAGTTGCCTGTCTTAAGCTTTATAATCCCTTCTATTGCTGCCACTGCGGAAAATGCCCAGCAAGACCCTACCATTCAACATAATAAATCAACGAGCAAGGATCAGAACTCTGTGAAACTTCCCGTATTTAATTATGGCAATTAAAGAATTATATAATAAAACAACTAGTTACCAAACACTGTTTTTTACCCCCACGTCACAGCAATACCAAACAAATTTTGAGGCACCTGTTAGCTATTTTTATTTATTATTTTCTAAAATATACCTCTTTCCAATTATATGTCTTTTACAAAGTAGCTTTGACTACAAATTTTGGAAGAAAATACAAGAATTAATATTTTGACCACAATTATTTTGTGACAAAATATCAATTTAGGAATTTTTTATTAGTTTAAATTCTTACAAAATAGTTTTTAGTTTAGGTGCACAACCAGAATATTTGGGTACCTAAATGAAGAACAAACAAACCTCAAGGACTCGAGAAAAAAGCAAAAAGCAAAAAACAAAACTGATATACCCAAAAAGGCAACATTGCGTTTTATTATGATAAATTATTATGTGTACTTACCACATCTGCCTTGGTATTTAAACTGGGGTGACTGCACCAGCATCTCTCCAATCCTTTGAAGTTGGCATGTCACTTAGATTTTCATATTTAAATGATGAAGACATCACTTTGGATGATTGTCTCTTGTACCCATGATACATAGCACGAAACTCTTCATTGGTCAAGTCTGCGAATTTGTTCACACCAAGCTTGTATCCGCGGTCAGAACCGTTGTTAAATGCTTCTATGCGTTCAATGTTTTCCTTAAAAATCAAGTATCGTTTCTCCTTCTCTTTCATGTCTCCATAGGCACGTCCATATTGAGCCATCCATTCTTCATGCCTCTTCAACATATATTCCTGCTCATCAAGAGGACGACAAGCTATTTTTGTTGCCCATGCAGCTAAAATAAGGAGAAATGGCAGAAAAATATGAGTGTTGCATTTCTTTGCGGCCATGGTACGTGTAAGAGTATATGCGTCTACAGCCTTGTAAGTGAGTGTTTTTCTACTGGCACTGCAAATTCAAAACAGCGCAATGGGGTTTTATAGACACAGTTTTGTAACCATCTTCTTTCTATGTGACTAGCCTTAATTCTACGTTTGGAGCTTAGAAGACGTTTGGAGTAATATGTGACCCAGTTAATTGATTGGTACTGTGGGAAAGGTATCTTGAGCTAGCGTAACAACAAGATCAACGATCGAACCATCACTGTCAATTAATCGATGTGATTTTGGCATTTATGGGGGAAGATTCCATCTCCTTAATTTATTTATTATTATCAGCTCTTTTTGCTCACGAGGATTAATCGATGTGATTTTCGCATTTATATAGGGAGGAGGGAGTTCTCTTTCTTCTCTCTCTTCTTTGTTTTTCTTTCTATTTTCTTATAGTAAGCAAGAGCAGCATTCCTTTTGTTACATCGGGAAAGTTAAAAGGGTGGAGTTGTATAGTAGTTACGATTAATTATTAATTAGAAGAAGCAAGGGCCATGTGCTAGCCCTAATGTCTCCTACACTACTAATTATCTTTGAAGCCAATGTTGTGTTATTTCCCAAGTTGTTTTGAGAATTATGATAAATTAAGTTGTTTTTTTATAAATTAAAGGTTGATAACAAATTGTTATGAAATATTTGACAATATATAAATCAAAATACACTAATAAACTTGAAATTGAAAGTAAAACCTTGCTCATGTCGAGTATGAATATCTCGATATATTATTATTGTGAAATTTATAATTATTATACTTGAACTTTTCTATAGAGTTAGATAAAAGGATGGGTGCTCTAACTTTCATACATGTTTAGAAGACAAATTATATATATATATATATATATATATATATATATATATATATATATTATAATTCAAAATTTAAGTGTATGAAATTTGATTTATTACTCTTTTAGCTTTTATTTAGTATTAAATTTTTGTGGGATGATCATGATGTAATTACCAAATTATGTAAAATATAACGACAGTTGAAGGAATAAGTGGGGTCGATTCTTGGTTGAAATGATATGAAATAAGGTGCAGGACAACTAGACCGTATTTGTGATAATAACTTGTAATTAATATGGAAGGAGAAGTCAATAACTTGGTACGTCTATATATAAAAAAAAAGCTTGCTAAAATTTCAGTAGAACTGCTAATAAATAAAGAAGCATGACTACGTGTATAAATAAGAGTAAAAAAATTAGGCATAATAAAGGCTCATATATAGTCGATGGTAATGTTGAAAACTGTTGTAAAATTTCATGTTTTAACATCCTATTGTTGTAAAATAAGTTGATTTTATTTTAATTAAATTTTGTTTTGTTTTTTTCTTTTTTTTAAAAAAGCAATGATATTGAATAGAGCAAAAAAAAGTAATTGTGATAATCTAGCAACAAAAAAACCATTTTTCAAAAAGAAAAAACAATGTAGCTCAATTCCCAACCAATTAAATACAAAAGGATGAAACTAGATTTTGAAGGACATGACTTAAAAGGATTAAATTTTCCTTTTTAAAAAAATAATATAAAAAAACCGAGTCAATTCGGGTTGACTTGTGAAACATGTAGCCTAGATCATGAAATAATAATAATCCAAAAGAAAAAAAAATTACAAAGCCTATTATGCGCGCATATATATATATATATATATAATTTATACCTTGGCATCTTCACATTAATCACGCATGCTCACTACAAAATCTATGTGGAAGACGAAAGAAACTGGTACTTCTTTCGTTTAGCCAGTAATCACGCATGCTCACTACAAAATCAAGCATCAAACTTGCACAATCACCGGCTTGTGTGGACAAATGAATCAAGATTTAGATGAGATCTAAATAAAAAAGAACTAGAAGAGAGCAAATCACGGCAACCAAGGAAGGGTCCTAGGAGTCAAGAAGATCAGTGGAAATTTGGGATTTTGATCATGGGACAGACCAACACATCCCATGGGTTAGAACTTCCATCATCTTCTTCTTCTTGCCAGTTTACGTGTGATCAACGATCGAACCATCACTGTCAATTAATGGAATGGGGGAAGATTCCATCTCCTTAAAACCGAGACGAACCAACCGATAAGTGGGAAGATGTTTTTTTAACGACCAATGCCAAAGACAGCACTGTACTAATCAAGTGAACCTTCATTAATTGACTTTTTCAAGTACGATACTGTATACTGTAATCAATAAGTTTGGATTCCTTTATTTTCGTGGATGAAATTAATATTCCATTTAGAACAGCCTGGGCACAGCTCCATCCAAATAATTGAAATATGCATGCAATTATTTTTATTTGTGATATTGATTGGTCATAACTTAATTTCCATTGATTTCACGATCATTCCAAGGAAGAAAACTTTATTACAAAACTTCTAGGTCCTTAAATTGATGTGTTAGCTAAAACACTACTAGCTCAACAAACCTGCACTACGTACAACCGCATGTAGAGCTACTTATTCTCGTATAAAAAAATGATATTCAAGCGGCGCAAGCATGTTTAAAAACAAAATATGCAATACAGGTCATATATTCAACTGAGTTAAATAAGTTGATTTTATTTAAAAAATACAATGATATCGATTAGACCAAAAAAGAAGTAATTGTGATAATTTGGCAACAAAAAAAATGTTTTTTCAAAAGGGAAAAAAACAATGTAGCTCAATTCCCAACCATTTAAATACAAAACGAACAATACGGATTTTGAAGGACATGACTAAAAAAAGATTAAATTTTCTTTTTAAAAGAATGGCTCTTTAAAAAAAGACCGAGTCAACTTAGGTTAACATGCCAAACCCGCAGTCCAAGATCATGAGATAATGATAACTCAAAAGAAAAGAAAACAAAGAAAATTACAAAGCCTAATATATATATATATATATATATATATATATATATAATATATATAAACAATGTCAAATGATGGTATCAAAGAACAATTAGTTATCAAAAAAAACAAAGTCAATGGGCATTAACTTTCTAAACCTGCGACTCAGGTTATTAGACCAGAAGCACTCCACCTGGTAAAACCATGAGTTCCAAACACCTAACCATCAAATGTTGAGGGATGAAATCGATAAAAAATTCAATTATACAAAAGGATCTAAAACAAAAATTACAATTAAAAGAATAATGATCGATATTGAAATAAAAATAAATAAATTAGAGGGGAAGTAGTTTTTTTTAATTGAATGGTGAAATTTTTTTAAAAAATTAATTTAACAAAAGGAGCAAAATCAAATTAAAAAATAAGGATTAAATTGAAAAAACAAACCACCAACGAAAACCATCTCACCAACGACTACGGACAATGCTCTAACAAGAAGAGGAAGCTATGAGGACTTTAGCGACATTGTAAAAGAGCATTTATTTTTGCCTCCAGGAGGCATTACACCGCCTCCCATGTGCTGATGAGTGCCTTGCATGCACTAGTTACTTTTTTTAATTATACTTTACATTTATTAAAAGACCAAAATTGCCCTTATCCAACATAACCATCACCAAAATACTAGTGTGAAAAGATGAAAATGCCCTTAGACGCCAACTCAAGAAGTTTTGCTTCCTTGGACACTACCCAGAAATTCGCTTAATATCAACGGATTTACCGACAGAATACTTCTGTCGGTAATTTGAGGTTCGGCAATTACCGGACGGATATTTTTTCCGTCCATCATTCCATCTGTAATATACCAATGGGAAACATTCAGATCGATAGTTACCGATGGAATTACGGATGAAAAAGTTCAGGAATTAAAAAAAAAAAAAAAAAAAGCGGTTCGCTGACATGGAAGGATTTTGCGAGTGATTTTTTTCGATGGAATCATCGAGGGATTCAAAAAGAAAGCTCCGTACAGTGACATGACCGGTTAACCGGTTAAAATGGTGACGGAATCACCGAGTGATTCAAAACGACAGCTTCATACAGTGACATGTCTTGTTTGCCATCAGAATAGCCGATGGACTCACAGACAAAATAATTTCATCGGTGATCCATCGGTAAAAGTTAATAACACATTTTAAGGGTGATGTTTTCACCGGACGCCACACCTCACGCTATACAAATCCGATAAATCAGGTTTACAGGATCTCCAAACTACGATCGAGAACTTGCGGGCGGCTTGTAGTGTCTCAACTGTTGGGAGCTCCCAATCGGTATCGAGCACCCCAATCTAAGGAGTTTGTGGCCTTGAAGCAACACAACGGCTTCAGTTCATCCCGAAAATACGACCACCTATCAGCAGAGTATACAGAACTCAAAAGCGAATCATGAATAGCTTCGCCAAATAGTTATGAACATGGCATTACAGAGTGGTGATCCATGTGCGCTACTCTTTTTAGTCGTATAACAACCAGCCTCCTCCCCTCCTCCTTCAGCTCCACCATTATGTTAATTTGTAATGAATATTATTTTAATTTA